>NW_025336045.1:6312121-6335482 GCF_004798865.1 Varanus komodoensis
CAGTCATTTCACCATGGTAAGTTTGGTCTTTAGAAACCATAATAAGATGCAATGGTTTGTTAAATGGTTTATGTGTACCTCAATGGCCTGTCATGTCTGAATTCAGGAACATAGTTTCCATGGTCCTGGTATGGAACTACCACAGAGTCCTCTGGAAAGAGTGGCAACTCCAGCCATCCAGCCTTTATGTGTGGACCAATGAGGAAGAAGTAGACAATACAGGCAGGGAATGATGCATCTTGAGATTGAATTTCAGGCACTGTGGCTGATGGAATTTGTGCCGATAGTGGGAGAACTAAGTGGGGAGGATAGAAACAATAATGAAGTAGAAACCACTTGATTGCCAGTCACATACATCTTGCTAAAAAACCACAAGCCATGGTAACCATGCAGGATTGCTTGCTGTGGTGTTTGAATGGAGGCACTTTCTCCAGTCATTTGGATGACTGAGGACTCCTGCAGCTTTTTGATGAACACTGTTCTTACCTTTCATGCACCAGGTAACCCATGCTTAATGAGAACACGTGTATCTAATGTTTTGAGATTATTCTTATACTCTGCTTTCTTAGGTACCAGTGCTTGCATGTTCCCTAGGAATCAAGTCTTCTCTGAATTTAAAAGTTACCAGACTGAAATGAGCAAATCTTGCTGTAGAAGTTTATATTTTTAGGAAGAAGCCTCTAATTGTTAGGAGTAATTGCAGAATGGAATGATTTAAATGTAATTCAAATTAGCAAAACAAAACAAAAAATCCCAGCCCATTTTGAATAACAGTTTTAATGATTTTTCATATATTTCATAAACAATAGGAAAGATCTTGCCCCTGAGCCATATTAAATTACAAGTAAATCAAACACCATTCATGTTATGTTCTTTCCTACAACTTAGGTTTTGCATTTGTGCAAACCTTTAAATGCTTTCCTTTTTGAGCTGGGGGGCTGTTCTGAAGGTATTTCTTTATAGGGCCTGCCTTAAAACAAACAGAAATAACAGTTGCTGATTAAGTATGGGAATATAGGAACATAGGAATTGTTTTATTTTTCTTTTCTGTGTTGCTCCTTTCTGCTTCAGTCTGCCTTGCCCTAACCCCACCATCAAAAAAACAAAGAGCAAACAAGAATGTGAAATACTTGAGAATGATAGGATGAAGTAAGGTCTGCTAGTTAGTGGGTAGAGTACGGCAGTTTATATTCATGTAAGAATGAAATGCCTGTAGTGGCACGTGGATTCGCCCTGAGGCTTAGGCGAATGGGGTGGCATGTAAGTCTGCTAAATAAATAAATACATATTCATATTTGCAATAGCAAGCTAATCCTTCATTTACGTAGATAGGTCTCCTTCAACTTAGTCTACCTGGCAGAGGCATTGACTCAGTTTAGAGATTGTCTGTAAGACTAATGTTTGTTGTTGTTAGTCGCGAAGTTGTGTCCGACCCATCGCGACCCCATGAACAACATTCCTCCAGGCCTTCCTGTCCTCCACCATCCCCTTGAGTCCACTCGAGCTCACACCAACTGCTTCAGTGACTCCATCTAGCCACCTCATTCTCTGCTGTCCCCTTCTTCTTTTGCCATCTATTGTTCCCAGCATTAGGCTCTTCTCCAGTGAGTCCTTCCTTCTCATTAGGTGGCCAAAGTATTGTGAGTTGAAACTCTTCAGTATCTGGCCTTCTAAAGAGCAGTCAGGGTTTACATCCAGATTATTCAGTATAATATAATTCTTTGAGAGAAGCTTAGGATTTATTTTTAAAAAAGTGATTATTTTTAATGAAAAAATACCTGGCCAAAGAAAATGTGCACATATTCCAATCAGTTAAGAAAAACTTTTAGGGGTGACAGAATAGAATACACCAAATGGGAAACCAGAAGGACTTAGCCACAGACCCATTTAGTTCCACTTGCTTCATCCCATTTAGCCAGCATCAAGAAATATCAGGGAACTGTAGCCATAACTGCTTGAAAAGCAAGCTGTGAAAAGGAAGCAAGGTTAACATCTCCCCATTCTGGAATAGCTGGGTATCTGGGTCTAAAATGTGGAAGACACAGAGAACTGTCAGTTGAAATCAAGAGATTACTTTGCTAAAGGAACAACCTTGTCTCCATGCCTTTTCTGGGAGACTTCCTTCTTCCACTTTCTCCCCCTTAACTGGTGTTTTTCAATTGACAGCTTGACAATTTTGTGCAAATTACCCTATATGCGGTCTCATTTTCTCAGTTTCGATCTATGTTACCAACCACACTTTGACAGTTGAAACTTACAAGAACATTGAGCAGACAGGACTACTTATATGAAATCACCAAAAGTGTGCACTTTCTCATCTGTAGAAAACTGGCAATCTAAAATCAAATTTATGAACACCAGTGTGCAATTTTTTGGAGACAGAAAAAAGCCTCATGACCCCATCTGTGAATTTTTATGGCCTGAAAAACTAAAAGAAACAGCAGTGAACAAAAAGGGGTAGTGATTAGAGTAAGAAGGAGAACACAAGATGACATCTTAACCTCAGATATGCAGATGATAATACTCTAATGGCAGAAAGTGAGGAGGAACTAAAGAGCCTCTTGATGTGGGTGAAGGAGGAGAGCGCAAAAGTTGGCTAGAAACTCAACATGAAGAAAACTAAAATTATGGCATCCAGTCCTATCACTTCCTGGCAAATAGATGTGGAAGAAATGGAGGTAGTGACAGATTTTATCTTCCTGGGCTCCAAGATCACCGCAGACGGGGACTGCAGCCAAGAAATTAAAAGACACTTGCTCCTGGGGAGGAAAGCTATGGCAAGTCTAGACAGCATACTAAAAAGCAGAGACATCGCCCTGCCGACAAAAGTGCATATAGTCAAGGCTACGGTTTTCCCAGTTGCAATGTATGGTTGTGAAAGTTGGACCATAAGGAGGGCTGAGTGCCGAAG
The DNA here is from genome assembly GCF_004798865.1 of Varanus komodoensis. Taxonomy (NCBI): domain Eukaryota; kingdom Metazoa; phylum Chordata; class Lepidosauria; order Squamata; family Varanidae; genus Varanus; species Varanus komodoensis. The sequence continues at coordinate 6,315,033 of NW_025336045.1, forward strand.
AATTGATGCCTTTGAATTGTGGTGCTGGAGAGACTCCTGTGAGTCCATTGGACTGCAAGACGATCAAACCAGTCAGTCCTAGAGGAGATCAACCCTGACTGCTCCTTAGAAGGCCAGATCCTGAAGGTGAAACTCAAATACTTTGGCCACCTAATGAGAAGGAAGGTCTCCCTGGAGAAGAGCCTAATACTGGGAACAATTGACGACAAAAGAAGAAGGGGATGGCAGAGGATGAGGTGGCTAGATGGAGTCACTGAAGCAGTCGGCATGAGTTTAAGTGGACGTTGGGGGATGGTGGAGGACAGGAAGGCCTGGAGGAATGTTGTCCATGGGGTCACGATGGGTCGGACATGACTTCGCAACTAACAACAACATGCAAAAAAAACCCCACTATGCGAAAAGAAAAGTATACTGCAGTAAAGCTCTGTAGATATAAATGGAATCCGAATATCTGTTGAGGTCTGTTTCTTTTTAGTACTTTTTTTGTCAAGTCAATTTTTGAACAAAATAATCTATGGTTTATATAATATTTCAGTGCTGAGCGGATTTCAGAGCCTGAGAAGTTGGAAAAGCAGAATAGAATTGACCACTTAAAAGAGCAGCTGAAGATGTTACATGATCAAAATGAAGCAGTTGGTCAGGAGATAAAGCAGTTCCAGGAGGCTGTACGTACATATGAAGAAGAGCATTCTAGGTTAAAGTAAGTTTTGCATAACTGTTTCATTACTTAATTTGTGTATTGAGCTACCTGTCAGAAGTCTGATTTTTTAAAAATTCTTCCAGCCATGTTGAGGCATTTTCTTTGTGAACCCTGAGCTTTCACCTGCAAGGGCATTTCCCAGTGGCATGAAAGGAGTATGCATGTGTAACCTTCCTCTGGTGTTTTGGATATTTTGGGTTTCAGCTCCTAGTGTTCCTGGCCATTGGCCTTCCAGGAGCTCAGAGTCCCTGCTATTTTCCTGCAACTCTAGGACATATCTGTGTTTCGGGTAGAGATCATCAACACCCCACTTTACTAAGAATCCCGAGTAAGCCATTTCCCGGTGCTCCTTTGTAGAAGAGGCATGTGGGTACTAAGATTATGTGTTGTAAGCCTTGCATGTTTCATAGCTTTGGAAATCAGACTTCTGAAGTCTTGCTAAGGCAGTTCTACCTGACAGAGGCTAATCTGTTTATGTTCAAAGACATCTTGCGACTATAGAAATGGAATTAATATGTTCATAATGCATCATATTTCAGTACTTCATTTCGTTTTATTTTTAGGAGAGAGGAACATGAACTGAAACAAGTATTGGATCAGCAGCAACGACAGCTAAAAGAGCTGAAAGAGAGCAAAACAAATAGACTGAAAAGATTTGGGCAATATATGCCAGACCTTTGTGATGCAATTGAAAAGGCCGATCAACAGAGACAGTTTGTACATAAACCAATAGGCCCTCTAGGTAACTTATAATTGTACTGCTTGTATTCAAATAATGGCCAGAAGAAAATATGGGGAAGTGGGTTGCAGCCTTAAGTTTTTCAAGCTAAATAGTAAACATACGATTGGCCTGTGTTTATGTAGAGCTGGCTCTAAGGTTTTGTGTGCCCTTGAGCTAGGCATCCTCAGTGACCTCCCCCCTCCCTTCCTTTAATGAGTCTGCCTTCTCACCATCATTGTCATCAGCTGTAACTGCATTGGTGTTGCTTGCTCGACAGGCAGAGAACAAGTGAGTATCTAGGTAGTAGCATCTAGCGCTCCTCCTCACCGCCACCATTGTCTGGGCCAGATTCATAGAATCATAGAATAGTAGCATTGGAAGGGGCCAAGGAGGCCATTGGGACCAACTCCCTACTCAGTGTAGGACTCCAAGTTAAGCCACCCCTCTCAGATGACTGTCCAGCTGTATCTTGAATGCCTCTAGTGTGGGGAGAGCCCATCACCTCCCTAGGTAATTGGTAGGCAAGTGAACAAGCAGGTTGCAATGGTGAAGCCAAGTATTAGTCCAAGGGGCCTTTGTCAGTTGGCCCCTACTGCAATGTATGTCCTTGGAAGATGCCCAGCCCTACCCACCCTTGATGTCCTTTGTGTGTGTGTGTGCTGTTTCCTACTTTTACATTCCAGTTCCTAACAGCATGTCTTGTTTTGGTGCACTGTCTGTTTCCACTTAGATACTGGTTTAAAAGCTTTCCATTTGTTCTTCTGTTGTTGGACTGTAGAGTAGAGCAATCGTTATGTTGATAGATTTCCCTAGAATTCTGAAGGACATGATTCAGTCAGACTTTGTATTATAGCCCATTATTGCCAGTGCTTCATTTTTCCTCATTATTAGAGCCACTCTTCTGAGTTAGGCATTTCCAGAGTAAAACACTTCTGACTGACGAGTTTGTTTAACTGAAGATGTCCCATTCCAGTCTGCTTTAGTTCACTTGCACCAAGTATTGTGATGCTTCGCCATTGCATTTCTTGCTTTATGATTTCCAGCTGGCCTTGATTTCATGCTTCTCACATTCTATGTTCAAATTGTATGTGTTGTGCAGCACCAGACTTTCCCTTCTGGGCCAATAGACTTCCTTTTGGATTTGATCTAGTTGCGTTGTTAGTGACAGCACTCTTTGTACTCGTCCCTGGCTCTTCTGTGGTAGCTTTCTGAGAGCCCTTCAGACCTGGGAGTCCCATCTTCTGGCACTATCTCTTGTTTTATTTTGGGATTTTCCTCATAGGGTTTATAGCGTAACAAATATTCAGAAGTGGTTTACCTTCTATGCAACGCTAAACAGAGTTAGCTTGAGCATCACCACTGCTGTTTGCAAAAGATCCTGTGTCAATGTTGCCTTCAGGTACTGTTGCTGCCCTGTAGCTGCCCTTTAGGAATTTCTCAGTTCCATCAGCAGTACAATTTTCTTTTCTGCTGATGTGACCATTACTCCTGAAGAGGGTAGGTGCATTTTAGCCTGGCGTCTCAGTTTGACCACTCTGCTTTGGGTGACCCTGCTACTGAGAGAGTCTGGTCTCCTGGCAGCATTGCTCTTGGCTTCTCTGACACCCATAACTCCCTGCCCCCATATTAAGGTGTGCATCTGGAAGGTGGGCAATGAATCTTGGGAAATAATAATGTCTTCAGACTGTGTTTTACATCACTGTGGGTGGTGCTAGTCACTAGAAAGAGGATGAGAACCACAGTCCACATGACTGAAATAATTTACTTAAAGGTTATGCATGATGCTGACACTTGGTTCTTCCATTTAGGTGCTTTTATCCATCTGAAAGATGCTGAACTTGCTCTGGGTGTGGAAGCATGTTTGAAGAGCTTGGTCCTGGCATTTTGCTGTGATAATTATAAAGATGAACGAGTGTTACAGACATTGATGTCCAAGTTTTGTAAAACTAGTTTTCGTCCCCAAATCATTGTTAGTTCCTTTCGGAGTAATGTTTATGATGTGAGGTTAAGGTGAGTGTGCCTGACATTTTCAGTCCAGACCTTTATATATCTGTTTGTATTAAAGGTAAAGGTTTCCCCTTGACGTTACGTCCAGTCATGCCTGACTCTAGGGGGTGGTGCTCATCTCCGTTTCCTAGCCGAGGGAGCCAGCGTTTGTTCACAGACAGTCTCCGTGGTCATGTGGCTGGCATGACTAAACACCGAAGTGCTCGGAACGCTGTTACCTGCCCACCGCAGTGGTACCTTTTCATCTACTTGCATTTGCATGCTTTCGAACTGCAAGGTTGGCAGGAGCTGGGACGGAGCAACTCACTCTGTTGTGCAGATTCAAACCGGCAACCTTTCAATCAACCAGCCCAGCAGCACAGCAGTTTAAACCACTGTACCACCTAATTGATACTCTTTATTATTGTTAAGACACAGCCCAGTCTGTTATCTTAAGTGACATTTTGAAACTATACTATATTCTTTTATGCTTCTACAAACTTAACCAGAATGTTTTGTATTTGAGTCTTTTGTCATCCTTTGTAACAGTAATTAGGTTAATTACTGATCACCTTAACTCTTTTTGTAGGTCTGCTGTACATCCTGAATTCCCCTCAGTCTTGACAGCACTCAACATTGATAATGCTGTGGTAGCCAATTGTTTAATTGACATGAGAAGCATAGAAAGAGTCCTGCTAATCAAGGTAAGATTTAGCTCTTATAGCTGCGATATAAACAAAAGATTTAATTGATCTTTTTGTGATCATTCCAGTTGCTCATTATTACTGTTCATTAGCTACATGATCTGACTATTGTGTGTAAAAAGCAAGTAATTGAGAAATTTCTTTCTTGACTTGCTAATATGTTGGAACAGAGTTAAGATGGAGTTTCATGAGGGTGATGAGAGTTTGTAAGGGAAAGACTTCGCCATTGTAGCAAGGCAGAGATTGAGGTGTGATTTGGTTAAGGCAGGTTCTCTGATGACTCTAGGAGCTCCATCATTCTCCCAGTGCAGGAAAGAAATGCACATGAGCTTTAAAGACTTGTTGTTAGTCTCAAAGTCTTGCCCGACCCATCATGACCCCATAGACTTGTTAAGTCAGTCACTTGCATAAAGATGAATGCAGGAAAAGATAGTGTTAGAATGTGGATAATGGAAGAACACTTTCACTGCTCACTAATTAGTATATTTAACCATTCAGTTGGCAAGTACCTTATTAAAGCTTTCTTAGTCCCAAATATCATAGGCCCAGAGAAGATAATTTTGTTGCGGATGTTTTTCTCTCTAGAATAACTCTGAAGCTCGTAGAGTTATGCAGCAAAACAAACCTCCGAACAATTGTAAAGAGGCATTCACTGCTGAAGGTGATCAGGTGCTTGAGAATCGATACTATTCTTCAGAAAATTCCAGGCCCAGGTTCCTCAACAAAGATGTGGAAGCAGACATAAGGTTAGCATTAGCCGCTTAACAGTTACTTCTGCAAGACAGATGGAAATTTCTGGTGCTTTGGAATATCTGTGTATAATGCTGTTCATAAAACATTTTCCTTCTTTAAGCCTCTTGGAGAAAGAAATTGAAAGTAAAAGAACTTGCCTGGCAGTATTTCAGCAGAGAATACGTTCCGCTGAGAATGATAGCCGAGAGAACAAACGCTTGCTGGTTGATCATCGTCAGCACCAAAAGGAATTGCAAGTAAGAGATACATAGAAAGTAACTGCCGCTTTGGAAAATAACTTTTAATTGGCCTGATATATGTTAAAATATTGTAAGGGTTTGGGCTTTTTCTTTTTAAGAATATGAGCAGTTCTTGTTTTTTCTTAATTGGGTCCTGAGTGTGCTAAAAGCATCAAAATATCGTATTGCTCTGAAATATTTAGGGGGCATAGCCCACTGTCATTGGGAATACAAATGCTTTTCTAAATTTCAGTTGACGGTAAGCTTAGAAACACTCAGAATTTGGGCAGCATCTTTCCACCAGGTTTCCCTTGAAACCCTTAGATTCTGCAAACATGCTTCCTTCCCAAGAAAGGAGATTGCAGTCCACAGAGTCAATGGATTCCCATCTCTGGTCCTTAATGCTGCAATCCTGTTCAGCAGCAGTACCTGATGCAATTCCCTTGCATCCCCCCTGAAGTGGCTTCCCCAGAAGTGCATCCCCTTTGGCAGTGTTGTTGCCAGGGCATTGTTGGCCTGCTTTGGGCCAGCAGATAAAGGCCTGCTGAGCATTTATCCAGGGTGGCAGGTGGCCTTGCAAGAGCTTTCTCCTCTTGGCAGCACAACAGCTTCAGGAACTTCTCTCAGGCAGAGTCCCACTCCAGCCAGTAGCAATGTCAGCCAGGGAGAAGGCCGACAGGATGGTTAAAAAGGCTGGCAAAGTCTTTCTCCTTCCTCAAGAGTGTCCAGGTCTGTATGTTCATAGCTGCATAGCTTTCATTTCTTGTGTAATTTTTGGGCCATGAAATCAAAACACATATGTATTCTTCCAGTGTGATTTGTACAGAACACTGTTTAAAAGATATTAAATGAGTTCTTGTTGTAAAATGTTTTAAGGGACTTTTAATCAAATTTATTTCAAAACCTTAGCAGTGCAACCCTATATATGACTACTCAGAAGTGAAATCCAGGTAAATGTGTATAGGTTTGAACCTAAAATATTGGTTGAATGCACTGTGTATTTATTGCATATTTCTTTTCATTGCCATTACAGATAAAAATGAGGAAAGTAAAGCTAGAAATTACAGATCTTGAGAATGTAGAAGAACAGCAGTCAGTGGTTATCTCCACCCTGGTAAGCACACTTATTATCTTTATATTATCTGTCTCACAGAAGTGTGTGTTCTGAGGGCAAAGAGTAATTCTTATTAATGTCAGTAAGATTTCTGAGGTTGTTATGCACTGGGAGTTTTTTTATAATCTTCATTTTGCCATAATTAATAGTCTGCTTGACAATAATAGGGGTATATTTTAGCCCCATCTTAGAGATCAATCATATGGTTCCTAGATAGCATCTGAAGCTCCATATGAAGGCTTCTTCATGTCTATTGTCAGAGCTATGGAAACAGAGTGGAAGATCTGATTGTGGATCTTCCCACCATCTCCCAACCACCATGAAAAGCGTCTCTTAGAAGGCTGGAACTACATCCGCATAAAAGAAGTAGAAGGATAAAAGGAGGAGTGCTTGGAGGGTGGGCAAGAGCTGTGATATGCAATATCCTATGGGTTTTCCAAGTGGCTTCCCACTCACTGAAAGATAAGTCATCTGGATGGACCCATCTAGCTGCCTGTTGCTCTTCAGGTGGAGATGAAAATGTTCCTGCCCTCTTCTCACCCTGTTTGATATTTGCCAGCAAAGCATGGAGGGGGGCTCTTGGTATATAAAAATCTTTAATAAACAAACAAACAAACGCATAGGTTTACACACTTAGTTACTGGTAATAGTACATACATTGTGTAAAGAATGTATGCGTTCACACTTGTCAATATATGGAGATAAGAGTTGATCATCAGAGAACATCATTTACATTCAGGTTGAGGATGCACATGCATAAGCAATCCATAGGTACCAAGCACAATGTATGCAACCCGTGAGCAGTGATAGGTGCTCATGCACAGTTCTTGCTGCCCACTGTACACAGGCAGAGTGCACATGTAATATGCAAAAGCCCACAAGGCACATGTGCGGAAACAGAACTTAGCTTGTGCAGCAGGTACACAGGCAGCATGGATGCAAACTGGCCTTTTTATACTTGGATTCACTTCCTGCCAGAAGCCTGCACAAATGCTGTGCACAAGCTGGATTAGGGAAGGAGGAAAGTTGGCCAGAGTCTGGGAAGCTGAGCTGAGCAAATGCAGTGGACAGCATTGCCCCCACACCACTAGATGCACCCTTGCTGAATCCCTTTAGTTACTGAAGCAGGTATAGATAACACCTTTTGAATGTTGATTCAAATGAAGAGTGCTTATATGAAACATGAGCTTTTTATCCATTAAGGTGCATCAATTTTCCCTAGTTATGGAATTGAATGCAGATTGAACATTAATGAAAGCTGCAAAATAACTTCCTCAAAGTCTGGAGATAAAGCTATACAGTGATCTACTGTGGTTCTCCCATGTCTGAACAAGTTAATTTAAGAGTTTAAACTACAGCAAAAAAGAGCCATATGACACACGAATAGCTAGAAACTGTATTGTGGCTTAATTTGTGGACCAGATCCCATAAAAGCTTACGCTACAGCAAAGCTACGAAACAAGTGCCTTACAATTCTTGTAGTGAAAGCATATGCATACATGTCCATGGGACTCAATCACTATAAAGTATGAATTAGATTTCAACCTTATCCTGTCACAAAAAAATAGTGAACATCAGTAGAAGAAATCCCTAAAAGTAATCCCAACACTTTACACATGATCTTAAATGAAAGTCTGCGCAACTAAATGTACTTTCAGTTATCATAATGGGTGGCCCATAGTATGAATAAATTCTCTTGGTCTCATGAGATATGCAGTGGTGAAAACATAAGTGAGCTATCCTTGAGTTTTTTGTGAGATGTAATTTGTAAATTTGCTGGCACATTTATGGCACATCTGTGTTAAACATGGGATTGTCCTGGATGGTTCCAGACCCAGTTTCATGACCAGTAATTCAAAGTAGTTTAAAAATCATTTGGAACTTTTTTTAACAGGAAGAAGAAAAACAAGAGAACAAGCTGAAGATGAATATGGTTAAGGGCAGTATACATAACCAGAAGGAGAATGTGGAGGAATTGAAACATATTCTACAAGAGGCAGAACAAAATTTTGCAGCACTTAAAGACAAGATTGATAATATACAAGAAGATGCTGGTGCAGTCGAGGTTCGTGTTTGTTCTTTTTCTGACTGTTTGCATTGTCTGCCAACCCATCATGGGCAGCCAGCAATGGAGGATTGCTATGTCATCCAAATCTGGTGCATCCTCCAGAGTTGTTTCACACACCTTAAGAACCCATAGTATGCTGTAGGTTTGTTCATACCTCTGATAGATTGTTGTGCTATCTGAACCCAGGAAGGTGATTTTACGATGGGTTGTTCAAAAGTGTTACTGATTCCTTGGGCAAGAGTGGTCAGAAATGGTGGTGCTTTTCTCCTTGTGAGTGAACTTGCTTGCTGAAGTCTGACTAGGAATGTTGTGCTGTGGCAGCTTATGCCTTCCCTTGGCATTCTCCTCCCCCATCTCATGTAGTCTTTGACTTCACTTGTCAGTGAACTAGCTTTCCCTTGCCCATGTGGGTCAGCTGGATGTAACTAGCACAGCAGTCTTGAAGGAACTTCAACGAATAGTAGAGTAGGAAGGAGCCATAAAGGCCATTGGGTCCAACTCCCTGCTGCTGCAGGTCACCAGTTTACACCATTCCACTCAGATGGCTGCCCAGTTTCCTTTTGAATGTCCCTAGAGTGGGAGAGCCCACCACCTCTCCAGGCAGCTGGTTCCACTGCTGTATTGCTCTGACAATGAGGAAACTTCCTGGTGTCTAGGCTGAAGCTGGGTTGTTGCAACTTGAGTTGATACTCCTATACTCTGGTATCAGCAAGAAGAGATCTTGACCTTCCTCTCTCTGGCAGCCTTTGAGGTACTTATCTTGCCAACTTTGGTTGTGTCTACAGTTTGCCCTTCCTCTGAACCTAAACAGTTTCTGCAAAGTTTTTCTCTGAGATAATGCTTTGCTTTATTCAGTAAAGTAGTTAATGCTATCGTTTGACACTTCATGTCGTGCAATCCATTAATATGATGGCATGTGTAAAATTTATTTTCATTTTTGGTGGATCAGTACCAATATTAACACCAGCCATTTTTGGAAAAAATATTCCTGCTGTTGTTTGCATACACCTCCATAAAGCCCTTGCCTGTGTTGGGGAACAAGTATTCAACCCAGAATATGTTGCTAATCCTTCCCATCCTCAGAAAGTGGGTTGAAGTGCATTCTCAAGGGAAATGCCATTTGAGCTGGATATCCATGTGGAAGGTAGGAAGTCCAAAACAGTAGCACTCTTCCACCTGTAGTGCCCAGGCATCTGTCTCCAGAGGAGCAGCATCACAGTACTGTTGACTAGCTTAATTTATTAATGAACTACCAGAAGATCTGGCAAGTGAGTTTGAAGGAAGCACTCCTTTCCCAGTTATCTCATTTGAGGGGAGGAAGCTCAGACACTCGTCTGTAGCTGTGGACTTAGTACGCCTCTTCACTTCCTTCCTTCATTGGCTTTCCCCAAGAGGAGGTGGAGGGGACGGGACAAAGCTGAAGCACAGGCGCAGTGGAGGAAGAGCAGCTGGCAGAACAACTGAGACAGGCAGCTGCAGGACCCACTGCAACAAGGGAAGACCCAGCAGGGAAAGAGTCACAGCTAACCAGCACTCAAAGGGCAGCACAGCTCTGTAATAAACATACAACCGACTTGGGTGCAGCCTGCACATGTCACTGAAGCATACTAGTGAATGGGAACGTAGAAGAAAGACCAGCAAACACCCTTTGTCTGTCTGGTTAGCTCAGACCATCATCTGCACATCAAGCAAGTCTGTGGGTGGCAGCTTCTTTTCTGTACTTGTGCATGTACACTACAAAATTGCAACACTGTGGTATAGCTGCACCAAGCATTTCATTGGTGTTGAGGATGAAAGGGGCTCTTCAGGATGGCATATCTTCCTTTATGGAGCCATGGGCACTTGTAGTGGTTTGTTTACACCTTAGTGCCGTTCCCAAGTGGCTTAATCCAAAGTGCTACTTTTCCACACTTCTCCATCTGCCCTTCTCTTCTTCAGCTGCTTTCTCTGAAGCTTGTTCATCATGATACATGGTTACATCAACCTGTAATTTAGTAGGGGCTTTGAAGAGATTTAGGGGAGAAATACTTGCTGCTGCAAAGACAGCTGCTCTAAAAACCCATACTAATCACTCCTGTGACTGCCATGAGTAGTTTCCAACCCCAGACCAGATTCTGTAGTGGTCCTGCTGTACCTCTCTTGGTGGAGAGGAGTGAGAGGAGCAGGGTTATGGAAGATGCCTGTTTCAGCCTGCTCTGCGCTGACTCCAAATGCTGCCGCGTGGACACAGACCGCCTCGATTGCTGCTGTCCTGGCGGAGAAGCTTACTGCACACAGAGGTGTTCAATATGCCCTGCTGCATTTTGAAGCCATTTGGAGTTCTGTGGTGGGCCCAGATGCTTGAGTTGTTGCCAAGTTTCATGGCACTTTCTGCACATCTCAGGCACCTTTTGATAGTAGCACCAGAAATTAGTCTGGTAATCCAGTGTTCTGACACAGCAGGGAAAAAAGGTCAGTGGTGACCTTGTACAGACTTGCTCTCAACTTCGGGTGCCTCCTTCTCAGCAGTATGTTCACAGCAGGTACAACTGCCATGTGCAACAACTTTCCATAGACAACATTCTGAGCAACATTCTGAAAAGTGAGGGATGAGAAAATGTGGGGTTCGGTTCTCTCAAGCTACAGGGGCCCTTGGATTCCTTGCATGTGCAAATTCTAGCTCTGCCTGGGTGGAGTGAAAAGCTCTGCAGCTGAACTTAGCTTTACAGCATGTTCCTCCTCCAGGCCCTTGTAAGGGGAATTAATAGATATTTATACCGGAATTTCAAAGCCAAGTCATGATAAGGCCATCTTCTGCAATTCTCTATTAGCCAGTCAAGGAAGGTTCTGCTTCTTCAGGACCAGGAGCCGAGGTTGACGTGGTGGTCATCAGTGGACAGATGAATGACAGTCCAGCATCTGAAACAGTGGGCATAGTGGGAAGCTAAAAATAGCTGTTCAGCTGTCTCCAAGGGATTCTGGGCCCATTACCCAGATATGTACTGTGGATGAGAGGAGACCATGTGGCTGTTTAGAAAAACTCAGAATTTTAGCAATGCCTTTTCTGCTAGCCACTGTTATTCTTGCCATACCCTATATAAACATCCTTTCCTTTTAAGTGCTCCCAGAAGCATTCTCCCATGCAGTTTTCTGATAGATAGTATTCCCCATGTAAACATCTTCCATGCATTCATGGAAACATACTTGCACCCTTTTAAATTACTAGTCCAGTTCATTGAAGGTACTACCTAGAACCACCCACCTGATCATGAACACTTCAGCAAGCAGTCTTCATATTAGCAATGCCAGCAAAGTACAGACACCTGTGCCTTGCAAAAGTATACAGTTTTGTTCTTATGGCAACAACAAAAGCTTCCCAAAACTGTTGTTTTATGATGGAGATCTTTGGAGTTGCAGCTGTGTCTGCTCCAGGCTTCATAAAAAGTACCAGATAGAAACAGTAGGGGGTGTTCTTGGGGTGAAACATATGCTGGCTGGCATAGCTGGAAAGGAGGGAAGCTTCTGTCCAAATTCCTCTTGAACAATTTGGTCCTGGTTTGGAGATGGAGGTGCTGAGGGAGAACTTTCCAGCATGACAAAATGGGATTTCCCTCTCTGAGGAGAGCTGTGGGTTGGGAGAAAAGGCAGAAAAGAGGGTGAGCTAAAGTGGCTTCACCAACAGGTATGTGTGTGTGTTGGGAAACTAGTTAATACTTGCAGAAAGTAGAAAGGGGAGGAGTGGAGGATGCTGAGTGAGAGCCACCCCTGTGAGTGTTACGAGTGAATGGATGAAGGAAATCTGCCTCTGTGCAGGCAGGCAAAAAAAGCAGTCTTAAGGTTTACAGTTTTAATTAGAAAAACTGGGCAGGTATTGGCTGGCATGGAGAAGGCAAGGATTGGAAAACTTTGCAATGGATGCTGGCATTCAGCACACACAGCAATAGTAAAAAGCATGCTGAAGCCATAAGGGAGCAAGAGATCATGAGTAAGCCCCATTCAATTTGATAGGTCTTACTTCTGAGTAGAAATGTATAGGACTGCAGTGTTGGGATGCAATACTAGCCATTATGTTGTTGATAATCAATACTCCCCCAAACTCAAAGTCTCCCAACCTTCATGTACAAAATGGGTGGAGCAGCAGAGATGTTCTTTACCTCCTCACTCTCTCATGCTGCTGTTTTTGCTTGTTTAGCAAGGGTGCTTCAGGGAGGGAGAGAAGGAGACTGGCAGAAGCTGCTAAACCGACCTCTCCAATCTCTTCTGCTTCTCAACTATGGAAATGCCCCCTTTTTCCTTTCTCTAGGGTTGAGTTTATGACCTCAGAGACAATCTGGCACTTGCCTGGCTATAAGAGAGAGCGGAGTTGGGTCTCTAACCCTAACATATCCCCCCCCCCCACATGAAGCCAGTGCACTATTTCCAGCCTCAGAGGTGAATGATGTTGTGACTTTTCAAACACTGTCCAGAGGACATAGCATTCATCCGTTACTTTATCAGCTTCAATTTATGGTTTTGGAAATCAATAAAGTTACATTTTATATTACAATTTGTCCTCAACAGGAAGGGTTACGTCAAGCCGACCATGAACTTGAGAGAAGCAAAATCAACTTGCAACATTATGAGGAAAAAGAGAGAATCCATTTGGAATCCATACAAAAGAGTAAAAATAATCTTGGTACAAAAGAAGAAGAATTAGCGGTATTCATTGTTTTACTATGATGAAGTTTTGCATTGTCAGTGAGATGCACACTAAGTGGTTAGAAAGTGTGTAGCAACAACCACTGTCCAGCATGAGGAGGCATCCGTGCTGGGTTACCTCCCACCACCAGTACCACCATGGTAAGGTAGGGAATGCAAGGCAAGTGCTTAGTCTTGGTCCTGGCCTCTGGGGCTCACTCCTTCCAGGTCCTCCCAACCTTTGCCCAGGATAGACCTTGTTCTTGTTTTTGATCTCTGTGCATTTGGGCTCTGCACTTGCACGTGTGGAAGACTTTATAGCTAAGTGCATTGTGGCAGGAACCCCTGCCCCACCCTGGCATCCATTATATGTGGGAGGAGTTCCTGCCCATTCCCACAATTCTTCTGGAACCAACTTCAGTTCCTCCAGAAGGTCTTCTCTCCCTCCCCAGTTTTGTGACCTCTTGAGCATTTTCTTTTCTCTAATACCCTTTGTTTCTCCTCAATGATTCTTTCTATATGTCCAAATGTCCATTTTCTCAATTTTTGCTGTCTTTTTCCTCTCAATCACTATTTTTTCCATTCCTTCCAACAAGTATGTATGTATTAAAGCCCCTCTTCATTCTTCCTCAGCTATTCTACAGTCTTTATTCTTACCTTATTCTAAATTGCTTCCTTCTTTGTTTCAATTTTACCAATGACATCAAAGGCTTTCTTCCTCAAATGTGTGCAGTGTGGTGCCAAACCATTGCCTATGGATGGACATTCTTTCTGCCTACTATGCTTCGGTAAGGGACTTTGCCCATTTGCCACTCCTGGGATAGGGAATCTGCCTACTGCATTGTACCAACCTACCAAGGGTTCTGTGACCCATGGCGGTACCACCATCAAGGCCCCATCTGTGACCCCTGGTGCTGGAATGCCTACCAGCCTGAATTCAATGGGAGATGGGCAATACTTTCTGACTTTCCAAAGACTACCAACTCTGCCACTGAGATTTCATCTTTCACTGAGACTTCAACAGTCAATTTCTTAGCACATGCAGCTTTAGGGAGCCCCGGAGTTACCTGCTTCTATCACTATGTCATTGCATCAGTCCAGCTATACGTGCCCCCTCCCCTGGCCTGCGCTTCACCAAGGACTGTGAGTCTGCCACAGAGGCAGCATCCTGTGTGGCTCTGTCATTTTTCTCTCCAAGTGGTTGTGGACACTAAAGACACAGCTTCTTCAGTGGCAGACACGGCCCATTTTTCTGAACATATACAGAGGATGTTCCAAGTCCTCAGACTGCGTACACAGGTGCAGCCAGAGAGTGTGTTGAACCCAGTTTTTGCCATCATGTAGATGAGTCAACACAGGTTACCTACTGCAGGACATCCAACAGACTTGGAGGGCTTCACCCACTATGGTATCACTGACTAAACAGCTGGAGAGCATGTACAGGGTACAGGAGTATGACATGATCTTCCTTTTTCAACATGTTTGATTCCATGCAACAAGGAGGGATGCATCCTGGGCACCTTGGGGAGGTGCATCTTGATAACTCCTTGATGGCCAAGACTGCTCTGATTCACTTACCGGCTAAAGATATCAGCCTGAACTTGTATCCCGCTCCTTTTGGTACTGGACTTGATCTCCAAGGATCAAGAGAGAAGTTTTCACCTGGACATCAGCACCTTCCACCAAATGACTTGGGGGATAAATCCCTAGCCCATACATGGTTTGACCTCCCAGCAGAACTAAAGCATATTCTCGGTACAAGATTGAAGCTGTCCACCAGGAGGTCATATGCTGTGAATGAAAATTCTTCTCATCTTTTGCAGCAACAGAAGGCTTCAATCCATGTTGATGCACAGGGACCACAAAGAAGAAAGGCAAGTTACTTACCTGTAAATGTCATTCTTTGAGTAGTCACCTGTGCATTCATGGAACTTGCCCACAGACTCCACTCACTTTTAATGCCTTTTAGTAGTACTTTGCCTTTGGCTAAGGTCAAAGTTCGTTATATTGTTCTTCCCTTGGTCCCAAGGCTACCTGGGCAGTCTTGAGTGAACTGAAGGAATGGGTGGGAACACCTTCCATAACAGATGCTGGGGGAGGCGTTCCTGCCAAAACATTCTTAACTGTAACATCTCCCCAGCAACAGGTGGCACACAGGTGCAGAGCCCATGTGTGTGACGGCACAGATGACCACCAGGAAAACTAGTTACAAGTAGGCAATCTGCCTTTTCTCTCATCTTTCTGAGCCACATAATCTGTTCCTTCTTATGATCTCTGGATTTATTTCCATATCTTCTCCATTTTTGTCTTCAACTCCCCTTGAGTTTCACCAGAAAAGGAGAATGAGCCATCTTGGGTGAGGCAGTGCCACTGTCAGCATCCAGCGGCCTCCTCTGGCTCCAATTGCTTCCAGGCCTCTTTTGGAGATGGAGGAAGTGCTGCTTCATTTGAGCAGAGTGATATGAACCTTCATGATGTTTCTCTGCTGAGGCCGAAGATGAGGACCAGCATTACCACAGAGCACACAAGCAAGTGATTTTCAGCTTTGAGAACAGGAAGTAGGGCAAAGAAACTTAACTGTGATCCACCTTACTTGACATGACATCACATTACATTATTTTACATGCAGGGGTCTGTGCCATTCTCTGGGGAAATGAAGCTATTCTGCCATCTTAATCCTTTCCTTTTTTAGTTGTTACTGTGTGCTTTGTCCTAAGATTGACAAGGATGTAACTGGAAGGCAGGGGGCACAAGAGGGAGAGACCAAGGCATACATTCGCATTTTTTCTTAGGCAGTAGTGGTGGAAGGTAACTCAACATGGATGCTGAATCGAATGGAAATTCACAGTATGTGACCAACTTTTCATTCTTTTGTGTTTGCTTTTGATTATACATTGCTAGCTTCTCTACTGGAGAAAAATGCACATTAATTTCTTCATTTAATAATAGAGAATAGAGTGCTCTTGCAGTAGTACTATAAGCTGGGAGATCCCCAGTACAAATATCAGTTCTACCATTAATTTTCCTAAGCGACCTTATGGTGATAATGCTGGTTCCATTCTGCCATGTTGTTACATGAATTACTGATGTGATTCATGTAAAATGAAATGTGAAATGCTTTGAAAACTAAAGAACTACCCAACAATTAGGTGTGTTTTCTTGTTAAATAACCATAATTAAAAAAAAAAAATCCTACCACCTCTTGAGCCTATTTGGAGCTGTGTTAATGATTTGAAGTGGGAATTTCGGCGAATGGGGCGGCATAAAAATGTTTTAATAAATAAATAAATTTGATGATATTACACTGTTTTCAAGCAAAATATGCAGAGGCTTAAGGAAAACTATTTGTTGCCATGTTTTAACTTGTTCATTAGGAAATGATTGCAAAGGCTTCAAAGATTCATCCAGAGCGGATAGAAGTTAATAGAACCTTTAAAAGCCTTGAAACAGAAATGAATCACTTAAGAAGAAAGATAAATTCCGAAAGAGAACATATTGGTGATAGAGAAGAAATAATAAAGTAAGTGTAAAAACCTCTTGTCATACATGTGAGCTTCTGAGAAATGGACAGAGATGTGGGAAAGTATATAATATTCACTCATTCCTTGAGTTTCTCATTACCTCTACTTGATATGATTGACTGAGATAACAATAGGGGTGGTCTGCTCTCCCCCCCCCCAAAAAAAAAAACATTGCTAGAACTCTAGGAAACTTTTGTGTAGCTGGAAGGATTTTCAAATATAAGTCTGGCATTTAATTTTCAGAGACTAAATACAGCTGCAGGGCTGTTGATTGATATTGCTAGAGGAGATACCTTGTCAGTACTTCAAAGTAAACTACCCAAGATGCTGGCCCAGGTCTGTAAACACCTGTCTGGGGCAAGGATATCAGAAGGACTTCCAGGTCCCATATGAATCTGTCACACCTGAATCCTCACTCTGGATGCTCTCCTTGAAATGAGCAGAATGGCTAACAGAAGTAGGGCCATCTCAACAGTTATACCTTGTTCTGTGTACTTTACTTCCTACGAATGCTTTCTTTACTGGCCTCAAAGTGCCAGGTATAATGCCTGTTTCCATCACTTTTAATGTAACTTAATGTGGTTTAAAATGTTTGAAACCACTTAGTGAGCTGCAGTTGAAAAATGGAATATGAACACTTGGCAAAATGTGTATATCCCCCACTAACTGAATATGAGGACATGAACTGGAAGAGCCCTGTTGGAGCAGATCCAGACTTTATCTAGTTAAGCATCCACTCCCCAGTAGTAGCTGGCCAGATGTTTTCGGTAGGCAGGGTATGAAGCCATTAGCCCTGACTGATTGTTTGGGTGTACTGGGGGAAACAGTAGGTATTCGTTTACCATATTTCCTTGGAACATAACCTTCAGTGAATTCTTACTTTTGACAAATTTTATTGACATACAGACAATTTCAGGAAGCAAAAGAAAAATACCAGGATGCAGACAGCAAAGTCAGGAGTTTGAAGAAATTCATTAAATTGTTGGATGACGTGATGACTCAGAGACACAAAACATTCCTGTATTTTAGAAGGTTGGTATGATACTATATGCTTATTTGTAAGTAGAAACAAAACAAGAAACATCCACTAATAGAAGAGATCCTTAGGTGTTCCTATCTCCTTCTTGTTGATGAGTCAGTGAGGTGGAACAGAATGCAAAAGTACTATTGTGCTTTTGTTCCTGGGTCATTGTCTGTGTTCAAGTTCTGCTTATGACTGTTATAAGGGGTTGGAATAAATAGATTTTAAAAGTACATTGTTTGGTGTACATGTGCTGAGCCAATAGGACAAACAAGATAGCTTAAAATATGCTTACTCGGGGCCCTGTTAGTTTAAAATATGCTTACTAGGGGCCCTGTTTCCCATACTTTGCTCTGTTTTTCCTCTCCCATATATTGACTCAAGCACCAGTTTTGATTCAGAAACAGTACCTCACTTGGGAGTAGAGTGCAACTTCTAACATATAGCCCTACCAATAGTCACAGAAGTATAAATGGGAAATACAGATTTACATTCTTATGGTTTATAGTACAATGTGTCCTTTAGCTCCATACTGCTGGATTTCTGAAATAGTAAAACCCAGCTCTATAAAGCTCTATAGCTATCTTTTTATTCAAATGTCAACATTGGCATCAAGCTTTTAAGGTTATTTTAATATGTTTGTTGTTGTTAGTCATGAAGTCGTGTCTGACCTATCGTGACCCCATGGACAACATTCCTCCAGGCCTTCCTGTCCTCCACCATCCACTTAAGCTCACACCAACTGCTTCAATGACTTCATCTAGCAACCTCATTCTCTGCCGTCCCCTTCTTCTTTTGCCATCTATTGTTCCCAGCATTAGGCTCTTCTCCAGGGAGACCTTCCTTCTCATTAGGTGGCCAAAGTATTTGAGTTTCATCTTCAGGATCTGGCCTTCTAAAGAGCAGTCAGGGTTGATCTTCTCTAGGACTGACCGGTTTGATCACCTTGCAGTCCAAGGGATTTGCAAGAGTCTCCTCCAGCACCACAATTCAGAGGCATCAGTTCTTTGGCGCTCAGCCTTCCTTATGGTCCAGCTTTCACAGCCATACATTGCAACTGGGAAAACCATAGCCTTGACTGTACGCACTTTTGTTGGCAGGGTGATGTCTCTACTTTTTAGTATGCTGTCTAGATTTGCCATAGCTTTCCTCCCCAGGAGCAAGCGTCTTTTAATCTCTTGGCTGCAGTCCCTGTCTGTGGTGATCTTGGAGCCCAGGAAAATAAAATCTGTCACTACCTCCATTTCTTCCCCATCTATTTGCCAGGAAGTGAGAGGACCGGATGCCATGATCTTAGTTTTCTTAATGTTGAGTTTCAAGCCAACTTTTGCGCTCTCCTCCTTCACCCGCATCAAGAGGCTCTTTAGTTCCTCTTCACTTTCTGCCATGAGAGTGGTATCATCTGCATATCTGAGGTTGTTGATACTTCTCCCAGCAATCTTAATTCCAGGTGGTGATTCATCTAGGCCCACCTTTCTCATGATAGAAACATAGAAACAGAGCAAGTCAGAAGGGGCCTCTTGGGCCATCCGGCCGGCTCCACTCACAACATGCCCACCATGTGCACTTCCAGCCTATCCTTGAACACCTGCACCAATGGGGCCTCAACGACTTCTCGTGGAAGCTCATTCCACACCCTCGGGGTCTTAACTGTCAGGAAATGCTTCCTGGAATCCAAATGGAACCTTGGCTCCCTGAGCTTTGCTCCGTTGGAGCATGTCCTGCCTTCCTCTGCAGGGGAGGTCTCTACCCATCTCCATGTGACATCCCCTCACATACCTGTATGTCGCCAACATATCCCCTCTTAGTCTCTGATGTGCTCTGCATATAAGTTAAATAGGCAGGGTGACAGTATACAGCCTTGCCGAACTCCTTTCTCAATTTTGAACCAATCAGTGGTTCTGGGTCCAGTGCTCACTGTTGCTTCTTGACCCGCATATAGGTTTCTCAAGAGACAAATAAGATGGTCTGGTACTCCCATCTCTTTAAGAACTTGCCACAATTTGTTCTGACCCACACAATCAAAGGCTTTAGCATAGTCAATGAAGGAGAAGTAGATGTTTTTCTGGAACTCCCTAGCTTTCTCCATGATCCAGCATATGTTGGTAATTTGATCTCTAGTTCCTCTGCTTCTTGGAAATCCTGCCTGTACTTCTGGAAGTTCTCAGTCCACATACTGCTGGAGCCTAGCTTGTAGGATTTTGAGCATAACTTTGCTAGCATGTGAAATAAGTGCAATGGTGCGGTAGTTTGAACATTCTTTAGCATTGCCCTTCTTTGGGATTGGAATGTAAACTGACCTTTTCCAATCCTGTGGCCACTGTTGAGTCTTCTAAGTTTGCTGGCATATTGAGTGTAGCACTTTTACTGCATTGTCTTTTAAGATTTTGAATAGCTCACCTGGAATACTGTGACCTCCACTAGCTTTGTTGTTGCTCAGACTTCCTAAGGCCCATTTGACTTCACATTCCAGGATGTCTGGCTCGAGGTCAGTGACCACCCCATCATGGTTATCAGGGACGTTAAGCTCTTTCTTGTATAGTTCCTCTGTGTAATCTTACCACCTCTTCTTAATCTCTTCTGCCTCTGTTAGGTCCCTGCCATTTTGGTCCTTTATCATGCCCATCTTTGCATGAAACGTTCCCTTCATATCTCCAATTTTCTTGAAGAGAGCTCTGGTCCTCCCTATTCTATTGTTTTCTTTTTCTTTGCACTGTTTATTGAAGGAAGCATTCTTATCTCTTCTAGCTATTCTCTGGAATTCAGTTGGGTGTATCTTTCTCTTTCTCCCTTGCCTTTCACTTCCCTTCTTTCCTCAGCTATTTGTAAAGCTTCCTCAGACAGCCATTTTGCTTTCTTGCATTTCTTTTTCTTTGGGATGGTTTTAGTTGCTACCTCTTGTACAATGTTGCGAACATCCATCCAGAGTTCTTCAGGCACTCTGTCTATCAGATCTAATTCCTTAAATCCATTTGTCACCTCTACTGT
>NW_025336045.1:6335582-6397274 GCF_004798865.1 Varanus komodoensis
TGGGTGTTAATTCTAGAAGGTGTTGTAGGCCTTCATAGAACCAGTCAACTTCAGCCTCTTCACCACCAGTGGTTGGGGCATAGACTTGGACTACTGTGATGTTGAATGGTTTTCCTTGGATTCGAACTGAGATCATTCTGTCATTTTGGAGATTGTATCCCAGTGCTGCTTTTCCTACTCTTTTATTGACTATGAAGGCGACTCCATTTCTTCTGAGGGATTCTCGCCCTCAGTAGTATACCTGATGGGCATCTGAATTAAATTCACCCATTCCTGTCCATTTTAATTCACTGATTCCTAAGGTGTCGATGTTCGGTCTTTTCATCTCTTGTTTGACCACATCCAGCTTGCCCTGATTCATGGATCTTACAGTCCAGGTTCCTATAGAGTATAGATCTTTGCAGCATCGGACTTTCCTTTCACCACCAGATACATCTGCAACTGAGTGTCCTTTCGGCTTTGACCCAATCGTTTCATTCTTTCTGGCGCTACTAGTACTAGCCCTCTGCTTTTCTCCAGTAGCATATTGGACACCTTCCGACCTGAAGGGCTCATCTTCCGGCATCGTATCTTTTTCCCTTTTGGTACTGTCCATGGGGTTTTCATGGCAAAGATACTGGAGTGGGTTGCCATTTCCTTCGCCAGTGGATCATGTTTTGCCAGAGCTCTCTGCTATGACCTGTCCATCTTGGGTGGCTCTGCACGGCTTAGCTCATAGCTTCATTGAGCTACGCAAGCCCCTTCGCCGTGACAAGGCAGTGATCCATGAAGGAGATTTTAATATATTACAAAGGACTGAATTAATTCCATTAAAATGTGCAGTCAGTCTAATAGATTAGAACAAAATTATTGTCAAATGACATTCTAAGCAAAAATATTTTCACAAATGAAATTGAACCTTTGCTGATGCATACAGATCAGTCAAACTCTAGCCATAGTTTCCCATTTCATCCAATCTGGGTAATGGTTACTAGCTGTAAGGATCTGTTTTATTAAATAGTGGTTCAGAGTTAGCTTTTTCTGAAGTTGGTAACTATCATTTTCCTGTTTAGATGAAATAAGAACTATGGTTAATGAGAGTATTTCTTGCTTGCACCATACATGGGCAAAAAGCATGTTCATGTCTCAGCTCATTAACTTGTCATTTGGTAAAAAGTAGAAATTGCTGTTTTTCTTTGCTGAATAAAATAGAAAAATCCTTAGTTTGGAAATTGGAATTATTTCTTACTCTTTCATAAATATATTCCCAGGTTATTTTACATTGGTGTCTTTCATGTTTTCATTCTGAAGGTTCCTTACTCTGCGATGCAAATACTACTTTAACTCCTTGTTAAATCAACGTTCGTTTTCTGGAAAAATAGAGTTTGACCATAAGTATGAAAAGCTTTCAATTACTGTAAGTCATTTTGCAAGTTACTTGTTAACTGATTTGTAATGGTTGTTTTTTGGGTCAATGTTTTTCTTACATGATGCCAGCCTAACGTCATATATTGATTGAGGGCTGGCATGCAAATGACATGGCAGAGGTGTGGCTGATGCAGTCATCATATGCATGGCTCTTCACTTGAATCTCCAGTCACATGGATGATCCAATGCACATGATGCTGTCTGAGTCCCCATGCAATCAGGTACAGAGGGCCTACTTCACACTGAAGGTGGTGTGGCAGAAAGGAGGACTTTCATCACTGGTCTGATTCAGCATCATACCAGCCTTGCAACTCCATTCAAAATATTTTAGTCACCTGCTTATCAATATTTGAAGGGTGGAATCTTTAATCTCAGATTTTAGAAAATTGTTTTTTAAAATTAAATTCTGGGGTTCTGATTCTTAAAAGGGGAAGGGAAGGGATTGAACTGAACAGTGGGAAATACTGTGACATGGTTTTTAAAATGTGATTGTAATCTTGACAGATCAAATATAAAAGAATCAGGTACGATCCTTCGTTGCTGGGTCTCCTCTCTTTTATGACCAAGGCCGTATAACAATTCTTTTGTTCTTCGTCGTGGCCTCTGTGCATTCACACATATGGGTGCTGCGCCTGTGCAGTGCCTGTAGCCGGGAAGATTTAAAAGCTTAACAGTTTTGGCGGGAACACCACACCCCTCCCCCTACAGTATAAGAAGGCAGAGTGCCTGCCATTTCCTCAGTCTTCTTGCGGCCACCATTTGCAGTGCCTCGAACCTTTCGTCTCTCAGTTTGTGACTATATCGTGTATCTTGTTCTCCCTTAAACCGTTGTTTCTCTTAGCTTCTTGTTAAGATTCCAAGTTATTACCCTCCCTGTTAGAAGTTTCTTCACATTCCCCCATCCCCTTTTTTCCGTTACCCTCCCCGCCCAAAAAGTTTTTCTCTCTTACATTCTAAGCTTCACTATCTTCTCCTTTTCATTCTTGATGGCTCAGCGTGCAGCTTTCCACAATTGCTCTCAGTGCAGATCTAAGATGTCTCCTACTGATCCGCATGACCTGTGTCATCTTTGTCTTGGAGAAGGACTCACGACTGATAAATGCGGCCATTGCCAGGCCTTTACAAAGCAGGCGCAGAAAAATTGAGAGAACCGCCTACGCAAACTCTCATGGGACCAGGCCCTGCTTCAGTCTGATCAACTAGCGGGCCAATCCACTGCGCAGCCCTCCTCTTCGGCTGCCCCTCTGCCCCACCCATTGTCTGATGGCACTGCTCTGCCGGAGAGTAAGCACTTCTCTAAATCTCCACACAAACAAAAGGAGAAGAGGAAGCACAGTGGATCGGACAAGTCCTCAGGTCACAAGAAGCCTAAGAAGGAGAAGATGGCGATCCAAGAAAACTGATCAACCCCGACACCATGATTCAGGTTTGTCTCCTCCGTCGGTCCCAACAGCCAATTTGGTACCAACACCAACCTGACCGGCTCTCCAGTTGGCGATGCAGGTGACTCTGCCTGGGTCACCATGACAGGTAGTCCCTTCCATCCCGTCTTCGCCTGAGCACTAGGAGGTAGCCATGTTGGGATCAATCTCTGATGGAGAGATTTGGGACTCTCCTCAGATGGCTCCTCCGATGGTGTGCTCACCCACACCGCAGCAGTCGCCTGAGGCTTTCCCGAGGGCCCCGCCTCAGCAGGTGCAATACCAACAGCGTGCTTCTATCCATCCCTCTGGAGAAGGGGTGCAATTGACCCATGGATCGGCCCATCATGAACCATGGGACGACTATGCACTGTATGGGTACTACCCTTCGGTACGTGACTGTACCCTCTCTCCGGTCCCAAGGGACGTTCCATCGACATCCGGCGCAGCTCAGTCCAGGCGTCCTTCTTCACTGGCTGACGACTCCTTCAGTCCTCCACTCCATTATGACTCTGAGTCGGAGGACTTGGAAGTAGCGCCCACTTCATTGGATGCAGTGATCACCATGCAAGGTCCCAGCTCACCAGAGGAGTCATACTCAACGTTTGGGGAACTGATGGCGAGATTGACAAGGTCACTGGAGATCAAAACCCAGCACTGCTTCAATCCCAGTACTGATAAGTTTTACAACATCGTCAAAAGTGAACAATCCACCGCCATCATTTTGCCGCTTATCACCATGCTTTGTCAGGTGATGATGGAACCATGGAACTTCCCCAATCAGCCGCAGCCGACTTCATGACATTATGAATCCATGTATTGACTTTGTGAACAGGATATTCCATTCCTCCTGCATCACCTGAGACTGAACTCGATTGTCATGGAATCATCTCAAGTCAAGGGAACACACCACTCTTCACAATAAAGAAGGGCGGAAGATCAACATGTTGGCTCGCTGTATTTATGCTGCCACAGGTCTCGGCCTCCAGATTTCCAATTATGAGGCGACACTGGCCCACTACCAGTATTTTCTTATGCAAAAGCTGGAAAATATCAGCATTGCTTCCAGAACAGCAGAGAGATTTTCACCAAAGAGGCAATGCAGGTGGCAGTCCAACAACTCTCCACAGTGAGACACCATGTCGATTGCTACTCGAAGGCCCTTGTTGGTGCTGTAGCCCTCTGTCACCATGCCTGGCTCCAGAACTTCAACTTTCCAGATGAAACAAAGCGCTGCATCAAGAACATGCCCTTCGACGGCTCGTAGCTGTTCAATGCTCGGACGGACCACAAGATGAAGGCGATTTATGAATCGCATGTGACAGCTCATCAGATGGAAGTCCCCAACCAGTCTCGACGTAAGTGGTCTTGGTCCCATCCGTCGTACCGATATCAACCCTATACACAATTCTCTGGCTGGCAGCAGTTTCGGCAGCAGTGCTGAAAGCAACCACCACAGCATTTTCAACAGAGCCGCCGCCAACCGGATTTGGATAAATGCCAGCGCTGATGGGCTGAGTGAGCTTCTTCTCATCTCCTGAACCCACCCTCCCCTCTTCCTTCTGGGGATCAACTGCAAAATCGACTCCCCATTTGGGAGTCCATCACATCTGATCAATGGGTTTTATCCATCGTGGAGCATGGTTACAGAATTGAATTTGATACCGTACCCCCATCGGGACCGATCCGATTTACACCTCAGTCATCGGTTCTTAAAGTCGAAGTTCAACAGCTTCTTCATAAGGGAGCGATCCAACAACTTGCACACTCCAAGGGGTTACACGGTTTCTACTCAAGATATTTCACAGTTCCTAAACGTGACGGTGGTCTTTGTCCGATATTGGACTTACGTGGTGTCAACAAATTCATCAAAACTAAAAAGTTTTGGATGACCACCCTTCAAAACATTCTTCAGTTGCTCAGTGCAAAGAGAGGACCAACAGGAGTCTCCTGGCACAAAAATGTTGGCTTGACATTTCTGTCAACATGAAACTGAGTGTGTCTAATGTTCCTTGGTTTTGTTTGAGTGCTGGGCTCATATTGGATATTGTCTGCTAATCAGGAGCTCTTTGGTTGACTGGTCTCCTTTGGACAATTTCCAATTGCTGGTGACTACCAAGCAGCCTGTTGACAGCCAACTTAATGAATCATGTTTTTCCTGTATACTTGAGAGGTTTTACATGATTGTTGCATACCATTTAAAATATTAAGCATCTGGCCACACTTTGTCTTGTTAAGTGAAACCAAGCATTGGGGATTGTGCAAGTGTTAAATAATCTTTGCTGAGCCCATGGACCAGTTCTAGCACTATGCATTGCACAACCCCTGCTGCCTGGTTGCACAAAGTACAAGAAGCCATCAAGCTATTTGAATATTCAAACCCCTTTCAGCATAAGCTGTAGCACACCATGGCTTAAGCAAGCCACAATAGGCTTTTTTGATTGGATGGACAAGGTAATTGGCTCCTAAATTCATATAGTGATTAACAGTCCCTGTTCTTCGTCACGGTCTCTGTGCATCACAGAGATGGGTGCTGCACCTGCACAGTGCCATGTTTGGGAAGATTCCTCAAGCTAAGCCTAGAATTTTTGGCAGGAGCTCCGCCTCCCCTTCCCCATTGTATAAATAGATGGGCTCCCGCCATTTTCTCAGTTTGCTTGGCTTGTCAAATTTCTGTATTTTATTTAACATTATTTTAGGATAGAACCCTTATTGAACTTTCTTATGTGCTTTGTTCTCGGTTTGTTTGGTCCTTTTGTCGCCTGTTTGAGGCTTCAGGCCAGTCCTTTGCTTAGCCATTCATCTGTTCCTTTTTTCTTTACAAAAATGGCTACAAATGATATGTGTGCTGCTTTTTCTCATTTACACCCATATAAGTTTAAGCACCAGTATGCCTAACATTTTATGAGATCAGTTATGTTTATAATATTACATGTTTTTGTTAAGAGTTATGCTTTAATTTACATGAACACAAATATTATGTAAACTACCAGGGAGGGTAGTGAGTCCCTCATCTAGGGCAGGCCCCTCTGGGCTGTGAAGCTTTTCTTTAGAGGCTACCAAGGCAAGGATCACTGTAGCTAGGCTTTCCCTGTCCAAGTGGGGTTCTTGCTGGTAAACCAGCCTACAGTGCTAAAAGGTGCTCCATACCACCGAGTCCACCAGTGACTCAAGTGACAATACTTTGGGAGCACCTCCAAGGTACAACCATTGTCCTTTAATGGGCGTGCAACCCTGTCCTGGACAGGTTGAATATCTCCCAGCTGGACAGACGATCTGCCCACTGACCACACTTCCCCTGGAGCTGAGTGTCATCTGCATATTGATGGCACCTCAGCCCATACCTCCAGATAACCTCCCCCAGTGGTTTTATGTAGATGTTAAAAAGCATGGGGGGATAGAATGGAGCCCTGTGGTACTCCATGGCAATTATGCCATGCTGCAGAACGATCGTCCCACAGCACCACCTTCTGAAATTGGTTGGTCAGGTACCTCAATGCAGTACCTCCTACTCCAAGCCCAGCCAGCCGATCCAGAAGGATACCATGGTTGATGGTATCAAAAGCCACTGAGAGGTCCAAGAGAATCAATAGGGTTGCGCTCCCCCATCTCTCTTCCCACAAAGGTCATCCCACAAGGCAACCAGGGCAGTTTCCCATTTGAACAAAATGAAAAAAGAGGCCAAAATAGCATGGGAAATGAGGCAAGGCTGATTTCAAGGTGGCGTTTTAGAGATTCTAGGCACTGGTAGAAATTGCTTATTTGTCCATTCCTAGGTAAAGTCCAGTTAGTTCTCCTGTGTGTATTATGCACAATATTAAATAAATTTTGTCTCTATTGGAAATGTGTTGTTTTTCAGTTACATTGCTTCAGTTCATTTCCCCCCTTCTTTATACAACTGTAGGTGCAACCAGGAGAGGGAAACAAGGCTGCTCTGGATGACATGAAATCTTTATCTGGAGGTGAACGTTCCTTTTCCACCGTTTGCTTCATCCTTTCACTCTGGTCCATTGCTGAATCTCCATTCCGATGTTTGGATGAATTTGACGTCTTTATGGTACAGTTTGCTGAATTTACTTGTTCTGATAGTCATTATACTAAGCACCTGAGGTTTTTCAAACTTCATTAGCAGGAAGAGTATGGGTGCTCTTTACCACCCCGTAGTGGATCTTGGGTAGATAAGATGTTGCATATGTCCAGCCTTGTCAGTGAGTGAATGAGAACCCTAGTAAGCTCTTTGGCAGGATGGAACGCAAAAGTTAATATTGAGAATACTGTGGTGTAGTGGTAGTATGTTGGGTTTGGTTATGGGAAATCCTTGTTTAAATACAAAGCAGCCATGAAGCAAAACAGGTAGCCCTGTGCAAATCAGTATCATGACCTACAAATCCAGAGCTGCTCTGGAAACAAGATGAAGTAATGTAGGGAACACATGGTTCTCAGTAATTTGCTTGGTATTGTTTTCCATTTCAAATTGTATCTAAATATCTTCATAGTAGCCTGTTCTTTGATATAGCAACTTTGATAACACACGTGACATTTTTAATTTTGAATTTAGACTGCTTAAATAAAAGTAGCTGAGGGACAGCTTTTCTGGAATACAAACATGTAATATATTAAGGGAATATTAAATTATTCCCTTAAAATTGATGTACTGTTTTGGGACAAGCTAGACACCTATATCTTATGCACCTAATGCAGTTAGAAGTAGGGTTTTAGCTATATAGACAGAAATTCTGACTGGTTCTTTATTATAGTACCTTCAATAGTGCATGTTTATTTGAATCTACAAAAAAAGATTCAGGTACAAGTACTTCCAGATATCACTGATCCATAATAATTGGCAAGTCTCTTCTGGCTCATTTAACTGAAACAAATCAGAACCATTTAGGATGACCTTCAATTTTCTCTGTTATCCAGAAAGTTATGAAAATGTTTAGAGGGATTTTTTCACATTGGAACAGCCCACCCTGTAGAGTGATCCTGTCTTGTACATTCCAGAAATGAATGATTGCTGTCTAACCACCTATAGAAGAAGTAGAAATTTGATATAATATCAACTGTGTCTTTCTCTACCTCTTAGAAGGAAAATCTTAGATAAGGATGTTTCTTAGGCTGCATTTATAAGTTTATGTAGGGGAAGTTGGGCAGGGTCTTACAGTGATATTCCTCTGCTTATGCTACTGTTTTGCTCCAATATTCTTTCTACAGTTGCAGGTTTCAAACTAGCTTTATTAGTTTCCACAATGGTTTGGATAGTTCCTCTTCTACCGGCTTGGGGTAGGGGATGTTTTTTCTCTGGCAAAGGTACGAGAGGAGCTTATCTTCCACCAAGTCTAGGAATATATTCCTAGTCTAGGAATATATTCCTGTGCTGCTTAAAAATCAGATGAAAATGCCACATTTGCAACTATGAAAAACTCACACATTGATGAACTTACAATTGTTTTTGCAAAAAAAAAAATTACTCTTTAAAATGCACTGCTTTGGAGAAAATGACACATTTTCATGCTCAAATCAATGTAATAAAAGTATCTGATTGGAAAATATCGCAAAAATCTGATTGGAATTTGGCTGTCTTGCACCCACTGGACTTCTTTCCTACTCTTGGCCCTGGTCAGGTTAGCCAAGCCAAGATCAAGTCTGCAAATACTTGGGAATGTTAGTGGACCCCTCTTTGTGCCAAGTGCACAATTCTTTGAGCAAAGTGTGCAAAGCAGAATTCCGCTTGCATAGTATGCGCACACAGGTGGTGGGGGCATGTGCACAAGCCAGCGCTGCAGACTTGCTTGGACTCGCTTCCAGCTGGACACCAAGGCAGATGCTCAGGACAAGGCCGACTTTGGGCAGAGAGGACAAAGGCTGGGCTCCAGGGAGCTGGGCCAAAGAAAGCCAAAGTGTTTTCTCCCCCAGCCCATTTTTGTCTGTCTTCACTGTTTGAAAAATAGCTTGGAAAATTGCACATTTTCCTGTTTTTGTTTTTTAGTACATCCATGCTCAGGAGTGAGAAGAAGGTAAAATGAGCGTGAGAGCGGGCAGCAGAATCTTACGGAGCTTGAATAATGCTCCTTCACCCATCGTTAGTGCTGTCCAGCTAGTAAAAAAGCAACCTTTGCCCCCCTGTATGTATAGGAGATTACAATAAGTCAAATCCTGCCTTTTAATGTGGTTATACCCAGAAGGTTATTATCAACTCTACTAACAAAAGAATAGACTTCTTAACACCAAGAGTGGATATAAAAACATGTTAACTGGTGGTAATGGCCTACTGACAATTTACATTTGCTTAGATAAAGTCTCCAGAGGATAAATAAATTGGAAAGGACAAAGGTGGTGTGGAATCAGTTTTCCAAGCAACAGTATTAATTGTATTACTCTCTAGTCCTTCTTCATGATCTCTGTGCATCACACATATGGGGTTTGCCAGGCAGCGCTAGGCCTGGATCAGAGAAAACTTCCACAGCTTGGCACTGCCCCTGTAGAGAGTCCAGATGGGGGGGGGGGGCTCCCATCCAGTCCCCCAGCTTCCTTTCCACCACACTTGCAGTTGCCTCGACTTTTCAGACATTCCTACCTGCTTGTGACCCTTGTGAGCTCTCTCTTTCTCTTTCATTCAACCAGCCAACCAATAAATAAACAAACCATTCCTTATTCTTTCTGTAAATTCCTTTCCTCAACCTTCCTCTCTCCACCTGGGGTCGATTACTCTCTAGATCCTAACCTAATTTATGACATTGTATTAATAAATTTGAATGAAAAGTATTTATAAAAATATATCAACACACTGCACATTTCTGGTATCTTTTAGGACGTGATTAACAGGAGAATTGCAGTGGACATGATGGTTAACATGGCGGATTCTCAGCGTTATCGACAATTTATTTTGCTCTCCCCGCAGAACATGAGGTAACTTGTTCTTCACCCTCTGCCCTGTAGACATAAAAGAAGGCAATAATCTGAACATCCTTTTACAATGTATTTCACTTCCACCACCTCCTCTATCATATACTGCAGTCATCTTTTGTAATGTCAAGTACGCTGTTTATGGCTAACTTAAATTTAAATCTTGCTGGCTTTTTGGACCATGATGTCAACAAGGAACACTAAAACTGTGAAAAATACAAGGACTAAAATTAGGTTTTAGAAATCCTTGCTCTTGAAATAGTATGCTTAAAAAGGGAAGACAGTATAGAAAAGTAAGACATGCATGTAATTAAAACCAGTACTTAATTGCAACAAGAAAAGGGTATTTGCTTTGGAAAACTCCTTGATTTGTACTCTCCATATTCACCTAAGAGATGTGGCAGAAAGGTAAAGCATGACCCTTAAAGCAAGAACCTGTCGACAAGGTTCAGTGAAAGAAGCTTTTAAAAAAAGATTTTCCTATGCCAATATCTTCAGCTCACAATTTTTTCAAAATAATCTCTTTTGGGTAAATGTGCAAAGGATACACACATTTGTGGGTTCTGTTGTTCAGAAAGAAAGACGGAGGCTCCTGTAGTTCCTTTCATGAAAACCTGTACAGGAAAGAAGGTTTTCAAATCAATTTTAACTAGGAAGTAGAGATCTTAAATCATTTAGTCATGCACAGCAAAAGTGTTGGCTCCTCCAGGGTCTTAAATGGAGCAATTAACTTTCACCTTTTCAGGGCAGTCCTCCCATAAAAGGGATTTTCAGGGCCTTGACCTGCTCATCCATGTGTTCACTCAGCATAATAAAATTAATCGTTATGCTTTGCCAGTGCATCATTCGGCAGAAAGATGCAGCAGGGTGTTCTGTAACAACTGAATGTTTCAATTTAACTGGAACCCTCAAGAGCCTCATCCTCATTTTCAGTTGCTCCACCTCAGCTGCCAAAGCCTGCCTGTATCAAAGTATCTCTGGCAAATGCTTGACTAACCTTCTGTTGTGAACTCTTCTTTGGAAGTTGACATACTCCTCGTGCAACTCTTTATGTAACTTTGCATTATACTGCAGCCATGAGATTGTTCCTCTGAATCTCTGTTGGCTGCAGTAGCGAATAGATACACTATTGTGTTAAATGCCATTACTCTGCTACCTGGTCTGTGCCTGGCCTATACATGGTTCCCTGGGAAACAAGTGGTGGATAGGAAGATCCTACTACTCAAACAGCAGCTGTTGTGCAAAATCATACCTCTCAGCTTGCTCATAGAGCAAGAAGAAACCATGGAGGTCTGACTCCCTTGCTTAGTGCAGGGTCTGGACTACTGAATGCAGCTATAGCATCCCTGACAGATCTTCATAGTGTCTGTTTAAAATACCTCCCATGAAGAGGAGCTCACCAGCTCCCAAGGCAGTCTGTTCCCCTGCTGAACAGCCTTCATTGTATTGTATTGTTTTGTTTTGTTTTGTTTGAAAATTTTTATCTTAATATAAAAAAGAATGTGAAACAGCAAACTAAAACGAACAAAGCAAGCTATAATGAAAAAAATTGCCAAGGGAATTTAGGCAAGTATAACCTATACATTCAGCCCCCCCAAATCTATCTATCTTCCTGTCTTTCAACACTCTATGCGAGTTAAACAATAAAGAAATTATTAATCTATACATTGACAAATCTTTCAGTCACTTCAAATCTTCTGCTGCTTTTGGACAGCCTTCATTGTTAAGCAAGTTCTCATAATTTGAAAAGAGAACAAACCTGATCTAATCACTGCATGACATCACTTCAAGCAACTATTACCCCTCTCCTTCTCTTCAACTATTCTGCATTGCTCTTGGTTTCCAGATCCCTTACTGTCCTGGATATTCTCTTCTAGTGAGACTTCAGTTTGTCAAAGTCCTTTTAAAATGTGGCATCCTGAATTGGTTATAGTCCTCCAGATTTAATTTGCCAGTGCAAATTAGAGTCAAATGAACATTCTTGTGGTTTAGGCAATATTTTTCTGTAAATGAAGTGTAAGATTGCATTCACTTTTTTAGCTGCCACATCAGGCTGCTGGCTCATGTTCAGCTTGTGACTGACTAGAGAACATAAATTCTTTTCCCATGTGCTGATGGAAAGCCAGATCTCCCCCATCCTGTACTTGCACCTCTGATTTTCTTTGTGCAGGACTTTACCTAAATCTTCTGGGGAATGTCATTTTGTTCCCCTCAGAACAGTATTGCTGTGACATATTGCTATCAGGTTGCAGTATTGCTGTGACCTGACATGATTTTTAATCTTCATTTTTTCTTCTGTGATGTTGCACTATCTCTCCCAGCTTCATCATCCCCTCTGCACCCTCACCTGAGTTATTTATAGAAGTGTTGAACAGCACAGGGCCAAGGCCACTCCTGTTGAGATCACCCTCCAGGCTGAAGCAGAGGCATTAATGGGGCCACAAGTACTTGGCTTGAAATTAATATGACCATGTCAGCAGATACCCATCATTTATCAAAATAGCACCTCTGTCAAAAAGGAAATACAGTTAGTGTGGCATGGTTTATGCTTGATAATTAAGAATTATTAGGAGGTTAGTTATCAGTACTTTCTTTTCTCAACGCTCACAAACTGAGCACTTAATCATCTGTTCTAGAGTTTTGCCCAGTATTGATATCTAGCTAGTTAGAAGATTGTGCCAAGGGTGCAAGTGTTCTATGGAACAAGCTCCTGAAAGGTTTGAATAGAGCACCGTAATTAGCTGTTTTGGCATTTTAAAGTGTCGTACTGTTCTAGGAAGCAAAGGAATTGGCATTGTCCAAGAGTAAAAGGTTTTCAAGAAAGAATCGTAAAGAAGTTGTCTTTCTGTTTTATATCTAGTAGTCTGCCACAGAGTACTCTTATACGAATACTTCGAATGCCAGATCCTGAGAGAGGACAGACCACCCTGAATTTCCGTCGTAGACGTGAAGAAGATGAAGACAACAACTGAGTGCCTTAACCTGGACTGTGTATTATTATCAGTTTGTTTCATACTATTTGTGGGCATGTCATAGGTCCAATGTATGTTTTCATCCTGTTAGTTAAACTCAGTGAAATTTAAACCTTTTTAATTCCCCAGTTGTTGCAGTTTTCTTATTGCAACTACAACATTCTGAACAACAAAACTATATTTTATCCCTAAGGGTTTTAAAGAGTATTTTGGAGATAGACCTGCAACAGTGTATCTATCTGCTTATTCTTGCACTGGTGGTTCTAGATGGAAGCTGCTGTTTTGTTGGAATAAATTTAGTAAAAGTTAAATATTTTGAGGGCAGACATTTTTATTCTAGAAGCATTATAAATAAGAAATACCTCTTACATAATATTTTGAAATAGTTTCACAATGAAAGGTTTTTGCACCTGTAATAGCAGTTGAGAAATAAAACCCTTTTTCATAACTTGTGTATCTTCTCTGTTGTAATTGTGTGTGCTCATGCATGCACAAAGTGCTTCAATGACTGCAACTTCCAAATTCTGTATAGTCAGCTTCTTGTATGGAACTACACATTTCTTCCGGTCTCTAGTTTATGATCATAACCATACCACAGCACAATAACCAAAGCTCTTCCTTGTTTGTTCACTCTCTTTCAAAAAAAAAAAACATAGGCCCAGATTTCTTCATGCACACTAGCATCAAATGGTTTAGGAAGCAACTCAGCTTCCCCTCTTAATTCCACCTTGAAGCACACAGGCATCATCTGGCAGCTTTCATATCTAAAGTCGTAAGTTGAACTTGCCAGGATCTTTTCTACTGTAAAGCTTCAGAATCGGTCTACTAAAGAGCTTCCTGTTCGGAAGAGGAAAGGAAAAACATCAGGAGCAATTGAGCCATGTAACTATCATGGAGAAGATTTATATAATTTTACTGCACTAATACAAAGGTTGATAAAAAAACTTTTGGATTCCACGGATGAAGTGATTTGTTTAGGATACACTTCTGAGTTGCCACTAGAAAACAGCTGAGAAGTGGTGAAAAGCTGCATCTTCTTTTTCCGATTTTGGCATTTTTCTAGAGACAATCAATTATCACTTCCTAATTCATGAACAGAATTGGCAAGGAAGGTAGTCTTAAATTGCCAACCAGAACTTGGAATCTAGCTAGGGTGGAGCTGAGTAGATGATGTGACCTGGTGGCCGAACTGACATTGAAGGTAATGGTCCAACTGATCAATGTTACACTGTATCTTAGGAAATCTATCCATTAGAGACAGGGGTAGCCCCTCGCCCTCTAGGTCAGTGTGTATGTACATACATCATATACATGTGTGTACGTGTTATTAATATGAATAGTAGGAGTGGTCCCAGCTCTGTTGGCATGTGTCTGACATGCTTTCAGGAAGTTTTTGCAGCCAAAAAGGTTCCCCACTATGATTATTGACAGCAATGAAAAAAAAAAAATACTTTGTCACCACCTTGTCATCCAGCAGAGTTGTTTAGAGTGATGAGACTATTGAATAAAAGGTCTGGGAAATACTTTCAAAAGCTAACACGATTGCTCATTTTGTCACTGTTTTACTTATTGCATTTTAAATCATTTGGATCCATGCAGCTAGGACACTATGTACCTGGTCTTGTTACAGAAGACAGACTAACCAGAGACCTCGGACTTACAGCACATGTCCTGGATTGCTTGTTCTTCCTGTCAGAGCTGGACTGGGATTACCTTAGAGCTGAGATTAGCTCAGAAGTAATTGGTACTTCTCTGACAGAGGCAATAGTGAGAGCTCTTTCGAAAGCACTAATTCTGTGCCATGATGGTTGAACAATACTGTTCTGCATCCAATATTTCATGCTGGAGCAAGATGTTGGAGATAGAGGGAGACCTGTCAGATCCAGGTAGTCCTGAAAGAAATTGATTGAGTTGGATCTGCTGCATGTCAGTTTCAAGTTGGGGCTGGAAATGGCCTCCCTCCTGCTGGAAGACTTAGTGCAGCCATATTAGTTCTGGACCTTGCAGTGGCCTCTGATACCACTGGCCCTAGCATCAGTCTAGGGTGCTCGGCTGGGATGAGCTTGGGAGACATAGCGTTGCAGTGGATCTGGTCCTTCCTGGAGTGATGGCCTCAGAAAGGGGGGGTGCAGTACCGCTGTTCTGCCCTGTGACATGGCATGCCTCCGCTTTTGATCTTGCCCCCCACCTCCATGTTTTAACAATCAAGCAGCACTACTGGGAGAAGTCATGTCAAGGTTGGTCTTCAGTATCAGCAGTAAGCTGATGACATAGCTTTAGCTCTTTTTTCTACCCCACCTATCAAAAGGAGGCTGGAATTCTTGAATGGGTATTTGGAGGCTGTTTTGGAATCCATAAGAATAAACATGTTGCTCAAGATAGAAGTGCTGTGGATATGAAAGCTAACTGACCTGGGCAGATGGGCATAGCTTGTTTTGGATGAGCTCCCTTGAAGGACCTATTTTGCAGTTTAAGGGTTCTGGGCTTGTCCCATCTGAGGAAACACAGGTGACAGAAGTAGCCAGGAGTGCCTTTTACCAGTTTAGGTTGATACACTAGCAGCTATTTTTCCCAGATTGAAAAAAAAAAAATAGTGTTGGTCATGTAGACTAAACTACTGCAATGTATGCTACTTGGATCTGCTTTTGAAGATGACCCTGAACCTGCGGATGCAGAATTTGCAGCTTGAGCACTCACTGATCTTGTACCAGTTGCACTGCTTACAGCTGCTCTTCCAGGCCCAGCTCAACATGCTTGTTTTGGCCTTTGTCATCTGAAACAGTTTGGGGCCTGGATAGCTGAAGGAGTTCCTGCACCCACTGGAACCTGACCATTCTTTAAGATTTACTTGACTTGCCTTTTGAGGTTACCTAGAGTGGTAGGAACTAACAGGTCTTCTTAGTTCTTAGTTGTGGCTCTTGCTTTCTGGAAGATGCTTTCAAAGGATGTGTGGTCAGGCTTCTCAATTCCAGTTTTCAAAATGACTATGAAAATTTACCTATTTCAAATTAGTGTTAATGTGCTTTGTCAGTCAAATTGTTGTTCTTAAAATTAATGTTCTATTAATGGAGTGATGACAAGTTTTATATGCTGCCTAATTTAACACATTGCCCTGTACCGTTTTAAAGTTTCACTTTATTGTATTATTGTATGTTTTTACACGTTTATTTTCTTCAGTGCCTTGGGTGGGCTTGGGGTAGTATGTCAGCCCATAAATACAGTATACCCCCTTTGCGGCTTCAGTCTTTAGCGGGATTTTTCTCTGAGCGAGTCCAAGCCGATCTCCTTGCAAGTAAGCCGGCACCTTGCTGTGTGGAGGCTTACTTTCAAGGAGATCGTTTCCTCTG
This sequence comes from Varanus komodoensis, assembly GCF_004798865.1. Classification (NCBI taxonomy): domain Eukaryota; kingdom Metazoa; phylum Chordata; class Lepidosauria; order Squamata; family Varanidae; genus Varanus; species Varanus komodoensis. Next base: position 6,351,633 of record NW_025336045.1, read on the forward strand.
AGTTTGGACTCGCTTGGAGAAAACGATCTCTGCACGCGCACACCCCCGCCCCTGCCTCGCCATGTGCACACCCGCCCCGCCCCCCAGCCCGACCCGGCCGACGCCGCCTTTGCGGCCAGCGCCCATCGCCAGCACCAAATTCATGGTTTTTCACAATTAGCGGGGGCTTTAGGAAGATAACCGCTGCGAATTTTGGGGGGACTACTTTATTTTAATAAAATTTAAAGAATAGCTTCATAGTGAAAGTAATGCATAAACCTAATTTTTACTGTACAGCTTTTGGTAGAGGTCAATAGTCCACTTACTTCAAGCTCACTATGCTAGAAAAAAGAATTTCAGTATTACTGAAGCTGAAAAACTCTTCTGTCTGGTATTAGTGTAACAAATATCTAGTTGGAGTTCCAGTCATGAGTTTTTGCTATCCATCTATAAAAAAACTGACAGCTTATACTGGATAGTGTTATGAACACTGTTGCTCCTTTTCTGAATATGCAGTTTTATAAGAACAAGGGGGAAAATATGGGTGAGATATTCATGCATTGGACAGTGTTGAAGTGCATAATATTTTCAAGTTGATAATAAAGGTTGTATTTGCAGCATAATACGACTGGTTGATGATGAAGGGTATGTTTCCTTAAGGAAGGGAAGGGTGCAATTGTGCTTCTGAAATTTGCAGTAAATTGCTGACTTTCCAGCTCCTGGGGAACTTTAAACTGTTACGAGATTTGCACAAACTGTCAACTTAAAATTCATCCAGTCTCTAGCTCTTTGATGTTTCTATGTCTCAGGGTAATTCTTGTTATTTCATGTTAATAAACTATTTAATAAAAATGTGCCTACATAGTGTTCAACTTTGATTTTTTCCAGACAACTCAACTTATTCTGACATATTTTACTAATTTAAAAAATAAAGCTTCCAAGATTTTCTTATAATTGAAGGAAGAATTTACCAACTTTCCATTCAACCCTGCCAGGATAGATTCCAAAATAGATCCCAGTCTTGAAGGAACTGTCATTTACGCAGTAGTGAGATGACCAGCAAAGTAGCAATTCTTACATTGGTTTGGGTCTATTGAAGGTTAAGATTAAGTCACTAAGCTTTGGCCTGTCCCCAAAAGAAGGTTCCCCCCTTGTGGCTTGAACACATATATTTTGGGTAGTGGGAAGGCATCCTTACCCACTGGTAGCCACCAGGCCTGCCTGGATACACTTCACCACCTTGCTATTCACCTGATGTCTGGGCAAGGGGCATACATTTTCAGTATTGTGATTTACTCAGTGCTTTTTTTTTTTTTTTGGTAAAAAAAAAAAAAGGTGCTGGAACTCGCTTCTTTGAGTCACACTTTTACACTAAAGATTTTCAATTCACCAACTTTTTTTGAAATAAAGAACTTATTTACCTTTTGCACATAGCCAGTCACTCTACACACACACATAAACAGAATGGTTGCTGCCGGCAGTAAGCACTCAGAGCGCAACCACACGACCGATCCCAAGCCGAGCAGCGTCCCAAGCCGACCAGCACCCTCACAATCAGCATGGATACACAAGCAGCCCAAATGCACTATTTTAATGATTTTTGCCGCCGACTTGCTACACCCGACAGGACAATTCAGAATCACTTGGAAAAATCTGTCAAAAATGGGTGCTGGAACGCGTTCTATGACAAAAAAAGCCCTGGAGTTACTTAGTATTTCTTAGCCAATTTGGTTTCGCTTTTTAAAAAGCATACGGTTATAGCCTGCCTTTTTCCAACATGGAGCTCAAAGTAGCATCCTCAGATAGACTCCTTACCTAACCACTGATCCTGAACTAATTAGATTAAGCAAGGTGGCAGCATCGTGTGCCATCAGATAACTTCCTCCCGATCCCATGGCGCAAATTCCTAGGTTTTGCCCAGGAATTGCCAGGGACTAGCAAAGAAATGATCCAGATCAACGTATGTTCCACTTTTAATTAACACATAGCCTGTTCTTGGGAAAGTTCTAGGTTATTTAACCCATAAACAATTCTAATTTTCTAAGAACCCCCAAACTTGAGGTTATTCACTAAAAGCAGAAATCATGTGTGTGGCTTGTATACTCCACTTATCCCCACAGTAGGAATTGCTGCCGAGCTATGTGAAGTGAGCCAACAGTTCCTGACATTAGTATGTCTTACAGGCAAGTGTGAGAAAGGGTTATACCTCCTGCATAGAGAAAGCTGGCGACCCATTAGGTTGCATTTTTATGTACTAGAACTGGCTGCCTTGCAAGAAAGCAACCTGAAAATTAAACTGTATCAGGGATCTCTGTGTTGAGCTTATATTGCTATATTGAGTAAGACACCAAACAGGAGATCATTCATGAAGAGGCTGTTTTGGGAAACGGTTGTGTTCCCTGGAGGTGCTGCTTTCAAAATACAGCAATATGAAGCTGAGATTCTGAAGGTGAGGTAGAAGGAGAGGGTTAGAACGTGCTCCTCAAACGTTAAGGCTGTTGAGCAGGATTGGCCAAGCATGTTGTGAGAACTGCCTCTGGGTCAGGGGAAACACTGCAAAACAAAGATGGCTGGAGTGAGAGGGGTGTGATCTCTTTAACCCTGTGGTTCATCATCAAACCAAACGAGCAGAGCACTTAATGTCCGTATTCGCATCATCTGGCCCACAAACCTCCCTGAGGGTGAAGTCAGTCTCTTTTAGAGGGGAAGGGAGGTGGAGGATTCAGTTTTGAATCAGCTCCTGACATGGGCAAGAACTAAATCTCCAACCAGAGCAATCGCTGTTTTGGCAGCTGATAGGAGTAAACTTAAATATTTGCACTGTATTGCAAAGCCAGTTCCTGATTGACCAGTCTAGCGCAATAAAAGACTTGTTTAGAAAACTTTCACCTTCATCTTGAATAGGACAAGGGGAGAGAAGTACTCACTACTATAGTTACTTGAAGTTGCATATGAAAACACTCATAGCTTCAAACATAAACTAGTATATAAGGATGTGCATCTCCTACAGAGAAAAGTTTCTCCAATCGTATTATCTGATTTGTAACCCAGCTAAACTGTTGCAACTAAGTTTTACTGGACTTATCTAGATGCTCAGACCTGGAGAATAAGTCTCAATTAATTTTATGGAATGCAAATACTTGCAGCCATAGTTCTAACTTCCCTCTGGGGGACAAATCATTTCACATCTTTACACTCGAATATTCTCCCTCTTTGTGGACTAGTGTATAAATTTAACTGAAGCATACAAAGCCTGCCCTGGGCACCCAAGTGCTTTGATCTTGAGAGTTTCATTTGTAACCGCTCCTCCACATGCAACATTGAAGGCCTAACCAGAAGATTTCCAGCCTTTCTAGAATTTGGGGAACATATGAGGTTGCAGTGGGAAGCAGGAAGTTTCTGAAAAGACCTGTGCACAGGCGGGATGTTTCCCAGGCATAACCAGGAAGTCTGCTGACCAACTGTTTGGATATATAATGGTTTGAACCGTCTTTGGAAGACTAATACTAACAAGCTACTAGTGTTAAAATAAAACAAATGAGAAGTCAAATATTATAAATTTATTTGGGGACATTGATCTCAACCTCTTTGGAAGCTTATTATGAAAATTTCAAGCAGAAATTAGTAACACTCCAAACATAATGTTTTAAACTTCCAATAAAACAGTATTTTAAATGTATTTTATATATATTATATATATTTATATGTTAACTTTCAATTAAGGGAACACTTTAGCAGGGTTCACTTCTTTTAAAGTTTTGTCATATTTCGGTCCTCTGACATAGCTCTTTTTTCTGATCAAAAGGATGCAAATGAGGTAAGAATTAAGGCAAACCTAAAGTCATGCAAACAAAATACATTTATATTCACTGACAGTACAAGCACAGGTCTGGATCAGACTCATGAACTGAGGCGCTTTCCTCAGTCTGTCCACTACTATTATACAGCCGGATGGTGAAATGTTTGCTAATGAACAGTTACACTACCATGGGGGACTTCAGTGTCACTAACATTATCCAGCTGAAGAGACACAGAGCTAGCTAGCATCAGTAGAACATGAACGATAAATAGTATAGCTCACCGCAGCACAGCAATGCTGCACAGGCATCAGAGGAATAGGACTTATGAAATGACATTGTACACATCACATCATGGCGTAGGGGTTCTTTAGAATATATACTTTTAAAATTGTTTAGCAATTGACATTCTCATGCACACAAGTGTTTCAAACACAAGAAGCAAGTCCATTGATAGGTAGTCCAAGCAATTGTTTGTTTCGTGTGTGTGTGTGTGTGTGTGTGTGTGTGTGTGTGTGTGTGTGTGTGTGGAAATATAGCTGCAAACCGAATGGAACATTTAAACTTCTGTGCAGTCCATGAAAGCATTTTATATGAGCTCATTTCTGAATGTCACATTGCAGGAGTAATACAATGGAAGGGTCGCTCTTTGCAGCTTCTTTGAATTCATCCAGTGTGATCTGGTCATCTTTGTTCTTATCCATTTTGCTGAAAATCTTGTCTACTCGTTGCTCTGGTGTGAGGCCATCTTCATTCATTTTCATCATTATCACAGTGCCCACCATTTTGTAAATGGCCTTGGGAGAGAAAAAGATGAGTTTCATGAGGTCCAGAAGAACCAGTATATCCTTGAAAATACATGCAGTGCTATCTTATACATGTCTATTCAGAACTAAGTTCTACTGAGCACAATGGGACTCACTCTCAGGAAATTATAGACAATCCAGCCAAATTCTGGCACTTTAAATTCTGATTTATTTCAGCTGGAGAGTTAAGGGTATGTAAATATCCAATGCATTATGTAAGGCTGAACTAGTGCAGCAAGAGATTACTTCCTGATGCAAGTGAGCATATCCCACAGTCCAGCATTGAAGCTTACAAATTTCACAGAAGAGAACAAATTTTTATAGTCAGGAATAATTGCACTGCTGAGAATTCCTGTTGGGTTAGGAAGAAAGGTGTAAGCGTGACGACAGATTTTGCCATCACGCAAGAGTGCTCCAAACGGGGCAGTATTTGGCCACTTCCCAGTGGAAGGATGGCCATCTTCCATCTATGTATGTGGAACTAAAGAGGTGGTATACTCATAGACACCAAAAATGGGAATTAGATTGGCAATCCTGGTCAAACCTTTTCCTGACTATTCCCATTCTTTCATCTGCATAGATGCAAGCTGTGTGTGGGTTTTTAAAAGTTAACTTATTTCACTATTTCTACCTTGCTTTTTGACCAGAGAAGCCCCTAGGTTGTTTACAATATGTTCAAAATCAGTGCTCCATAAAATTACAAGCCTGAAATGCAACTAATAACAAGGTATTTTGCTTTTTGGTCACATTTCAATGTGACAGAATCTCAAAAGCTGGCTTCTAATTTTTGTAGACTCTCACCTCTATAATTTCCAGCATTTCTACTCTGGTGATCTTTCCATCTCCATCTAAGTCATACATATTGAAGGCCCAGTTTAGTTTCTGTTCGAAACTCCCCCTTGAGGTGATGGACAGTGCACAAATGAACTCTCTGAAGTCAATGGTTCCATCGCCGTTCTTATCAAAGGTTCTGAAGGCATGCTGTGCAAACTTTGAAGCATCTCCATATGGGAAAAACTGCAGAATCAAATACAAAGGAAAGTGTTAGAAAACAATATTTTTTCCTGTATTATATCCAAACATAAAGTGCATCACAAGAGCTCTTAAGCACTCCAGCCTTACTGGAATATGTGGCTGTTTTAGAGCTTCAGTCTGCTGCCTATTTGACACCATCATAATCCAATTGACTTCAATGAAACTATTTCTAAGTCTGAAGATTGTAGCCTTGGGTCCCTTTGAAGATGGTATCTCAGCTCTAATTCCATAAAGTGCCTGCAGGATTTATAATATTATAAATCAAACTGATTAGCTATTTCCAACTGCTGTCAGGCTTATGCCAGGAAGCATGAGACTTATTGCCCTTCATTTTTTTTGTTTCTTGCCTTTGCTATGAATTCTAATAACCATGAAATTGTCCATTTATGAAATGAAGACAAAGTGTGTCTGTTTGACCTTCTGTAACATTGAATTTCATGGCTGCCCACATACTGACTAACCAAAGAGGGAATGTAGGAGGGCACATTTATTCTGCTTTGCAATGTCTACCTGTCTGCCCTCATTTTGTCCATTCCTTTGTTTTTACTATTTGGACCAAGCAAGGTATTTAATAGGTACCTGTGACTTAAAACTGGCTTTGCTCTTGCTAAAGGCAGGAGTGCAGTTATAAAGGACAAATGAATGCATGCTATCGTAAATGCTGGAGTGGCCTTCGCCAACTTGGTGCCTTCCAGCTGAGTTGGACCATCTGCCTTGATGGGGGATAGTAATTTAACACATCTGGAAGTCAACTGGTTGGAGAAGGCTGTACTAGAGCGTAAGTGAAATGTGAGGCAGGCCTAGCCAGAGACACGAGTAATCACCAGCTCTAGATACTAACTCTGGATATGCACTAGATCACAAATATGTGATTACAATATATGTGATCACAGATATATGCTGTAGATCACCAGTTCCCAAACTGTGTCCTGCGGAACCCTAGTCGTAGGGGTTCTGCAAAAACACCCAAAAATCAAATTTAAAGCAGATTTTAAAATGAATCCACATGAGGCCAACTACAGGATCGTCAATTAGCGTCCAAGCAGCAAACAAGGAAATGCATCACGTCATTTGGTTCCTAGGACTCTACTGCTTAGTGTTGGGAATGATTGAAATAATTCATTTGGGATATTACCATATAATGGCTTTAGTCATTCATTATATTTCAAATGTTTTCTCTTTTATTTCCAAACCACTACATTACGCAAAGCAACCAGGCAATAGGAGCAAAGGAAAGAAGAAGGAATGTTGTGGGTTCACAATGCTTCGTAAAAATCAGGGACAGAGTTAGGGTTCTGCAGAAAAAAAATGTCTTCAGAAAGGTTCCATGACCCAAAAGTTTAGGAACTGCTGCTCTATATCACAAAACTGAGCTGGAGAAGGAAAGCTGTTTAAGCACTTGACAGATCTGCTTTCAGGTGAAATCAAGAAAGTGACGACTGTAAGCCCTGCCAGTCCTGAATGTAGGATACCGCATTTTGTCTAGCATGTTTTGGAATTGGTTTGTACTCAAGGAAAGGACCTTGGATAACAATGGAACAAAATCTGTAGAGAGATTAGGAGTTAGTATAATGTGATGGACTATTAACATTTATCTCAGAACTGTAGACTCTTAGGCAGACGTAGTCATTTTGTTGTGTCTGCTTGGTAGGACTGACTCCTTCCCCTCTTCCTGTGTATTCGCATGTATTCTGAGGTTTAAAATGAAGACTTTCCCCATGTTTGTGATTTTATGCAATAACAGCAGCTTATCATTTGAGTGGATAATGTTCCCAAGCAAGGGTAAGTGCTGTAATTAAGACACTTTGAAATTCTGATAGTCACAAGCAAAACAGTCTTTTCCATCTGTTTCCTCATTATTGTGACTGCAATTTATACAAGTTTAGCATAACTTTTTAAGGAGAAGTACAATATATGCCATGTTCCAATGCTTGCTTGGGACATATATATACATATACATCCGAAAGTTATTTCCATGTTCAGTGAATAAATCATCCAGGAATATAATGAGCAAGAGAATTCAGCATGGTATGAGGGTAACTTCCTACTGGAGCCCTAGTATGTTATGGCCAAACCACGGGCTGAACTCAGTCAGGTAAAGCTAACTGTGAAAGCAGCACAATTTCTGCATGGGTATCATTCTGAACCTTGGTCTGGATAGTGGATTGGCTTTGCAGAATCTCCAGAAGGGAAAACAGAATTGAGATCAAAGTTTTTCTACTCAGAAAGGTTTTTTTTTAAACAATTACTGTATTTTGTTGTTGTTAGTCATGAAGTCATGTCCGACCCATCGTGACCCCATGGACAACACTCCTCCAGCCCTTTCTGTCCTCCACCATCCCCCGGAGTCCACCTAAGCTCACACCAACTGCTTCAGTGACTCCATCTAGCCACCTCATCCTCTGCCATCCCCCTCTTCTTTTGCCATCTATTGTTCCCAGCATCAGGGTCTTCTCCAGGGAGTCCTTCCTTCTCATTAGGTGGCCAACGTATTTGAGTTTCATCTTCAGGATCTGGCCTTCTAAAGAGCAGTCAGGGTTGATCACCTTGCGGTCCAAGGGACTCGCAGGAGACTCCTCCAGCACCACAATTCAAAGGCCTCAATCCTTTGGCGCTCAGCCTTCCTTATGGTCCAGCTTTCACAGCCATACATTGCAGCTGGGAGAACCATAGCCTTGACTATACACACTTTTCCTGGCAGGGTGATGTCTCTGCTTTTTAGTATGCTGTCTAGATTTGCCATAGCTTTCCCCCCCAGGAGCAAGTGTCTTTTAATTTCTTGGCTGCAGTCCCCATCTGCGGTGATCTTGGAGCCCAGGAAGATAAAATCTGTCACTACCTCCATTTCTTCCCCATCTATTTGCCAGGAAGTGAGAGGACCGCATGCTATGATCTTAGTTTTCTTAATGTTGAGTTTCAAGCCAACTTTTGCGCTCTCCTCCTTCACCCGCATCAAGAGGCTCTTTAGTTCCTCTTCACTTTCTGCCATGAGAGTGGTATCATCTGCATATCTGAGGTTGTTGATATTTCTCCCAGCAATCTTAATTCCAACTGGTGATTCATCTAGCTCCGCCTTTCTCATGATGTGCTCTGCATATAAGTTAAATAGACAGGGCAACAGTATACAGCCTTGCCAAACTCCTTTCCCAATTTTGAACCAATCAGTGGTTCCATGTCCAGTGTTCACTGTTGCTTCTTGACCCACATATAGGTTTCTCAAGAGACAAATAAGATGGTCTGGTACTCCCATCTCTTTAAGAACTTGCCACAATATGTTGTGATCCACACAAGCAAAGGCTTTAGCATAGTCAATGAAGCAGAAGTAGATGTTTTTCTGGAACTCCCTAGCTTTCTCCATGATCCAGTGTATGTTGGCAATTTGATCTCTAGTTCCTCTGCCTCTTCGAAATCCTGCCTGTACTTCTGGTAGTTCTCGGTCCACATACTGCTGGAGCCTAGCTTGTAGGATTCTGAGCATAACTTTGCTAGCATGTGAAATGAGTGCAATGGTGCGGTAGTTTGAACATTCTTTGGCATTGCTCTTCTTTGGGATGGGAATGTAAACTGACCTTTTCCAATCCTGTGGTCACTGTTGAGTTTTTCAAATTTGCTGGCATATTGAGTGTAGCACTTTTACTGCATCATCTTTTCGGATTTTGAATAGCTCAGCTGGAATACTGTCACCTCCACTAGCTTTGTTGTTGCTCAGACTTCCTAAGGCCCATTTGACTTCACATTCCAGGATGTCTGGCTCGAGGTCAGTGACCACCCCATCGTGGTTATCAGGGAGGTTAAGCTCTTTCTTGTATAGTTCCTCTGTGTAATCTTGCCACCTCTTCTTAATCTCTTCTGCCTCTGTTAGGTCCCTGCCATTTTGGTCCTTTATCATGCCCATCTTTGCATGAAACGTTCCCTTCGTATCTCCAATTTTCTTGAAGAGATCTCTGATCCTCCCTATTCTATTGTTTTCTTCTATTTCTTTGCACTGTTCATTTAAGAAGGCATTCTTATCTCTTCTAGCTATTCTCTGGAATTCTGCATTCAATTGTTTGTATCTTTCTCTTTCTCCCTTGCCTTTCGCTTCCCTTCTTTCCTCAGCTACTTGTAAAGTCGGCCAGGGCGACTTATTTTATAATGTTAATGTGTTTTATATTTTTAGTGTTTTATATTTTAACTGTTGTTTTGTAAGCCGCCCCAAGGCTTCAGCGAATGGGGCGGCATAGAAATTTTTTAATAAATAAATAAATAAATAAAGCTTCCTCAGACAGCCATTTTGCTTTCTTGCATTTCTTTTTCTTTGGGAAGGTTTTAGTTGCTGCCTCTTGTACAATGTTGCGAACATCCATCCATAGTTCTTCAGGCACTCTGTCTATCAGATCTAATTCTTTAAATCTATTTGTCACCTCTATTGTATATTCATCAGGGATATGATTCAGGTCATACCTGAGTGGCCTAGTGCTGTTCCCTACTTTCTTCAACTTAAGCCTAACTTTTGCAACAAGAAGCTCATGATCTGAGCCACAGTCAGCTCCTGGCCTAGTTTTTACTGACCGTATAGAGCTTCTCCATCTTTGGCTGCAGAGCACATAGTCAATCTGATTTCTGTGTTGACCGTCTGGTGATATCCATGTGTAGAGTCGTCTCTTGGGTTGTTGGAAAAGAGTGTTTGCTATGACCACTGTATTCTCTTGACAAAATTCTACCAGCCTGTGCCCTGCTTCATTTTGTACTCCAAGGCCAAACCTGCCTGTTGTTCCGGTTATCTTTTGGTTTCCTACTTTAGCATTCCAATCCCCCATGATGATAAGGACATCATTTTTGGGTGTTAATTCTAGAAGTTGTTGTAGGCCTTCATAGAACCGGTCAACTTCAGCCTCTTCACCACCAGTGGTTGGGGCATAGACTTGGACTATTGTGATGTTGAATGGTTTGCCTTGGATTCGAACTGAGATGATTCTGTCATTTTGGAGATTGTATCCCAGTACTGCTTTATTGTATTAGTCATCTATTATTAATAAAAGGCAAATTACAGTTTAGCTACTGAAAGCTACCCCAGATGGGGTTAAGAAAATTAAGAATGTGGAAGAGCAGTAGGCTAAGATGGCATCCAGCAGTCAGAAAAGGGAGTGGTTGGATGGTGAATGAAAGTAAAGCTGGTGCTTTCACTGGACAAGCTGTAGAGAGGGACACACAAGCTGAGTCTGAAGAAACAAAGTTTCTACCAGCTGTCCTGCTTCTGAAATCATACTGAGTTTGGGGATCCATTTACATCCCACTTTTTTTTCTTTCAAAGAACTCACAATAGCTTACATCATTCTCTTCCTGCTCTCACTTTTGTCCCCACAACAACAACCCTGTGAGGTGGGTTGGGCAGAGAGTCAGCTGACTCCATAGCTAAGTGGGGACTAGAACCCAGATCACCTGAGTCCCAGCCCTATACCTTCAAACACTGCACTACACTGACTCTTCTTGGTTTTAGGATGAACTTTCTGAGGGACAAAGGGGATGGAAATGCTGAAGTTAAGCTACCTTCGGAAAAACACAGAATGGATATGCCTGATCCAAAGTGGAAGGTTGCAAAAGAATAAAAAGCCTTTCATACTGTCGACTTGAGAGTGGCAAGATACTGTCCTTATTGATACACAGGGATTTTTCCCTTTTATGGAAAATGTCATGGCCCAGAGAATTTAGGATGAGGGCCCCCTCAGGTCCAGAACTGCTGTGCAGCTCTTCTGACTTTTCCTTCTTAACAGATTTTCTGTGGCAAGAAAAAGAACAGAAGAATTGATGGGAAAACACAGGGGTTTCTGTGTGGAAGACAATGACATTTGGACTTCCTGGAAAAATCCATCAAGTAAGGAGGGTGCTGGTGTGAAAAAAGCCTCATGTGGAAACATTCTTTCCCTTTTGAATGACATGAACGAACCGCTGGAATGCAGAACCTCTTTCAGCTTGAGACCCAAAGTCTGTTTTTTGGGTTTTTTTGGTTGGTTTGCATTCTACTAGTGGATGGGTCTGAAGGCAAGGCCCTGGGGCGAAAATACCAAAAATGTGAGTGCATTTTCACTTAACGATCTTACTGAGTTTCTGGAACCCACTGGTCCTGCAATCCTAACTTGACCTGGTCAGCTGCAGGCATGAGGGAGTCAAAATGGAAGCGTGGAGACAAAATGGAAGTGAGTTGGCAGCAGTTTGTCATGATGCCTGTGCTGTTCTCAGGAATGTGAGTCAACTCTTTATATTGAATTGTGCTGTGTGGGGTGGTGTGCGGTTGGAGGACAGAGATCTTAGAACTAAGCATCTCGTATCTGCAGAAACGTTATTTACAAAATGGCACAGAATGACTTAGCTGGTATGTTGGATGACATGGAACTAGTCAATTCTGCAGGAAAAACAAATGTGATTGTAACTGTCCGGGGTTATACAGACTGGTCATTTTCCTCGGTAGAGATGGGATGGGAAGATGAATACTGCTCATTATGTAATTTTCTATGTAAAACTATCTATGTCTATCTATATCTATATCTACATCTACAGTATATCTATATCTATAAACTAGTAGTAGTAATGCATGAAAAAACACACATACAACTTCCTAATCTGAATGACATGAGATCCTGAGCAGTGTGGTGCAGTGGTTAGAGAGTCTAGGGAAACACATGTTTAAATTCCCTAACTTCGGTACACTGTTCTGCGAATGTTGTGCTAATTGACTGGTATAGAAACGTCTAAAGCAAATAAATAAAATTACCACTCACTGGGCTCCCACTGCTTAAAAGTTTAACCTACCTCACAGGGTTGTTGTGAACATAAAATGTGTCGAAGGGGAAACCATGTATACTGCTTTGAGGTCCCTGGGGGGAAAAGTGGGATATAAAGGTAATAAATCAGCTTTAACTTCAGTGAGCACCAAATATCTCCCCATCTTGTCTCTGCAAGATTTGGCTGTACTCCAACTCTATCACTGTCCAGTCCATTGGAGGGGGGATGGTTGTGCATCCGCAGTGCCTGAGTGAGTCCACCATTCCCAAAGCACAGACTCAGCCAAAAGACTTGCCCTCAGAGGAGGCTGCCTCAAAAAACAGCAAGGCAGGAGCTGAGCTCCTCTGGGAGAGTCTGCAATTTGACTGCGGAGCGGTGCATCTCGCAACAGCTCGCACCCAGTGCTGCTTCATTCAAGCTGATAACAAGAGCCAAGGAAGTGCTCCCTGCTTGCATGAGTAGTAGGAACCCCCAAACGAGTACCCGGGGTACTTAACACCAGGGGCCATTCCCTTCCTCTGCCTCTGGGCTCAAACGCACAGAACGAATTATAGTAATTCTTCACCATTCTGAATAGAGCTGAAAACAAGATCTTTGATCTTGGGAAAGCACAGTCCAAGTTGTCATGTAGAATTATTTTCATTTTCTTCTTCCTGATCAAGGCTCTGAACTGGAGCATGTGTCTCTTTTCCCACCACAGCACTCTCACGAGTGTTTTGAGTCGTGAACTCCTAAAACAATGGCTGCTCCAGCCAGATCAGGAAGAAAAGTGGAAATTTTGCGGCCTTCCCTTCGAGGTCTTCCTAGTGGTCCCTTTTGACAGGTTCTCCCCATTTGGAGAAAGGCAGAGCAGCCCCCTTCGGGTTAAACCTCAATTGATGTGACTTCAATAGTGTTATTAGTAACCACATCTAGGCACACCCTTCGTGATTTGAATCAGGATTTCAGATTTGAGGGGGTGAGGTTTGTTTCTTTAAAGTATTTCTGTCCCACTTCTCAGCCAAACAGTCTCCTGAAACAGCTTATAAAACAAGATGAGCCCATCTCACAGGGTTACAATCCGGAAGGACGCAAGGGAAACAGAGGAGGAAGGGGAGAGGAAAACAGCAGATAGACTTCTGCATGGCTTCTGCTGAAGGGCTTCTTTCCTTCCCACCTCTTGGTTACAGCCTACTAGAATGGCTAGCTAGTGATAACCGTTGAGGGGGGCCTTGATGGGAATGAACCCCCCTCCCAAATCCCCCTCCCAAATACCAATAGCTTTAGAAAAAATGGTGCCAATGGGACCATTTTTACCTAGTAGTAAAGCCACACATGCAGTCCTTTTAATTGGGACTGTGGCTGGGGAGGGAGGCATTTCCCACGCTTGGCAATCCCAGTGAAAATTCCACCCTTTTATATTTACTGTTAGTTCTTACGAGCCCCAGACATGGTTGCTAATTAGGCTATTAAAATATATTTTAATTAATTCCCTATATGGCAGGCAAGAACTAGACATTGCCCATAGGAAATTTTCTTCCATGGTCCTTCAGAGGTGTGAGTACCATTGCAAAAGTGATTGTCATTTGCAAACAAAACATGTTAGTTAATGAAAGATGCTTTTCAGTCTTGCTCATGTATAATCATATGAAGTTAGCAATGTGAGAAGCTCATTTGGCCTCACAGACAAGAAGGTATCAAGGGCTCTTCCTTCCTACTTAACACTCTTACAATGCAAAATGGCCTCTTATAGTTTCAGTTAAAATAAAACATCCCTCGACTTACTGATCCTGTATCTGATTCACGAACCTCAAGCAAAAATCAAGCAAAAGACAAGTGTCTAATGTAATGAATCTAGAACCTGGGGTTCTCTGATGAAGCTAAATGGTGGGAGATTTTAGGACAGGTATAAGAAATACTTCCTCATACAGTGCATATGGTCAAACTATGAAATTTGCTACAACAGGCCTTTAAAGGTTTTAAAGGGAATTACAGAAGTTCATGGAATGGCTTCTAGTCATGTTGTTATGTATTTACCTCCAGCATCAGAGGAGGTTATATGCACAATCCTGGGTGACTCCTCTAATTCTGTTGGCCTCCAGTAGTATTTGGAATAATATGAAGAATTTTAAATTCTCTCCATTTGGGTGAAAAATGTTTTAAAGCAAACAGTACCATCAAGTTACAGTAATGAGATTTCTGAGATCACCAAGATTCCAATAGTCTCTGTATTCAAAGGTCAAATACTATGAAAGAAATATTTTCCCCCAGCACAAAGTTCCTCTTGAATAAACAGATCTTGGCATAAACACGTGGGCAATACTAAAATGCATAGAAAATAACTGGTTTTATTTTTATAAAATAGTTAGACTTTTGAACTTTTGGGTAAATGAAGAAAAAGTATCTGTTATCTCTGGAAAGGGTTGCAAAAGGAAATTATCCTTGAAAAGTTCCTACAAACTCAAAAGGCAGAGGGCCACTGTTTAAAAATAAAACTACCCTTTTTCTTGTGTTTGCTGTAGAATGATGCAGCTCTCTTGTTTCTGAATTGTTAATAAACTATAAGAATTTGTCGGCTTACAAAACTGTATACAGATTCATGTTAAACAGTTTAAACCACCACCAGCCCTACAGCTACATGTTGGAGAAACAATGTCTTTTGAATTTCCATTTTACTAGCTGCTGCTAAATGCACAGGACTCTTGCCAGAAAAGGTAGCAACCCTAAACTAGGGGTAGGGAAAAAAAGGGAAAATGTTGTTGGGCTCCAAGTCCCATCACCCCTTGCAGCAGGGCCAATGGCATCATGGGAACTGTAGTCCAACAACTATGACTGGAAGGCTACAGGCTCCTGCTCTGCACTAAGCTAGGATCACCTTATTTTTGTCTTTAAGAACTGCAAGACCATCAGGAAGTTTGGAGATGACACTTAACCCAGTAATTCACCTTCCTGCCCAGAAAGAAGTGCACAAGAAAATGTTCTGCTTTCTCTGCCAAAATTGAATAAAACATTTGAAAGTATATTTTTAAGAAGATTCTGCTTTACTGCTTGCTTTAGTGGAGGGATGCTGGAAAAGGAAGCAAAGCTGAATGCACAAGCAATGTGTACCTGTCCTGGGAGATTTTGCAGTGCTGAGCAGAAGACAGCTGAGAAGAGCGAGGAGGAAAAACTCTATCCCAATGTCAGCACCAAGTGAGCTCATCAGAATTTGTCCACCAGCCCTTGCCTGGAGGAATGGGGAGGAAAGATCGCAAAAGGCTTCCAGACACAGGGAGAAGGCCTCACGGCCTGGAAATGTGCGCCTAGAAGCAAGGAAGCTCCTCCTTGAAAAATAATGACGATCACTGCATTGCATTTGCTTATGAAAATTCTTGTGGGTTACAAATGTGCCCTTCTGGAGAGCAGATGTTAAGACAGAATTGTTCTTTAATATAAGCACGTATAAAAAAGCAGGGCATGTGATGCCACCATGCTAGGAGCTGGCATGGTGCAGTGGCTAGAGCAGAGGCAGAGAACAAGTGGGCCTCCAGATGTTGTTGGCTCCAGCAGTCAGGAGCACCAGCCAGCATGGCCAGGAGGCAGGAACGATGGGTACTGGAGTCCAACAACATCTGGAGGGCCATAGGTTTCCTGACCCCTGGGTTAGAGTGTTGGACTAGGATCCGTAAAACCCAGATTTGGCCCTGAAATTTGCTCTCTGATCTTGAGTCAGCCACTACTGTGAGCTAGGTTCACTCCCTTCGCACATTCCAAGCCATGGACCTTTCTTATTTATTGACCAAAGCGTTTTCCAGAAGTACCAACCCTCAGACTGAATTTGAGCATGCACAGAGCAGTTCGTTGAACCCAACCTCGTATCCAGCTCCAGGAACTCTCCTTATAAGCATGCCTGGGTCATGATGAAAATGAGCACACCTCTGCTCTGTATGGCAATCCTCAAATTGGGCCGCCCCCTCTCTGATGAAAATGTGTCATGGGGTCAAGAGCCATGCCAACCCCGTCTGCCTTGGAGGAGCTCCCCTGTCCCAAGCCCTCCCCCACTAACTACATCTCGGTTCTTCTCAGAGCTGCTTGCCTGCCTAGGGAGCCTGGCCTTGAGCTAAGCAACTCCACTTCTTTCATCTTAGTGTCTGGAACTAACCCAAGTTCAGAGGCTGCCTCCTGCTCTTCCTCCTCCTGCTTCGAAGTCCAGCCAGGAGGCCTTGAAAATGCGTGCCAAGAACAACTGTCTTCCCCATTCCCAGCAGCCCCCCTCTCTCAATCTCATCTCCCTCACAGGGTTCTTCTGACAATAGAATGGGGACAGGTTTATAGCCACGAAGGACACCTCGAGCTCCTTGCAGGAAGTGCCGGATTTTTTAAAAAACAACAAAATCTGCAAAGAATAATTTTCTTATCTCACACACCAGTGTTGCCTCTTGCAAAGCATTTCCTCCTGTGACATGTGCATGCACCATCTAAAACAGGGATGGTAAAACTCTTCCAGTGCGCCTAATCTGTTCTTCAGTCCCCTCCTTCTGGAGGAATCCCTGCTGAAGGGATCCTCCCCGGTGCCTGAATGAAAAAAATGCTGGGCGCTCCCCTGAGTGCAGTGCTTTCCCACCCAACTTGGAGGGGGAACGGCCCTCAAGGGACATCCGTACCATCATTCCTGCTCACAGACCAGTGACAGAGCATGTGCACGTGTGAGTTGGCAGCAGGAGGGGCGCAGTGTGGCTGGTGCCAGGAGGAGCTGTTCTCCCCAGAGCCAGTCAAATTTGTTTGCCTACCTGATAGGCTAGGAAGCTCCTGACTCAGCCAGAGCTGGGAGGAGGTTCTGGAGAGACGTGGTGCCAAGGACGCAGGCTGCTGGCTCATCAACCACTCGCCGGCCATCCTGATGGAGATGGTGAATGGTGTGCAAACGGGTGCCTGAGTCAGTCAGTGCTGGGAAGAGCCACTCTGCCCAGTACAGCTGAAGTCCCTTTCTTCATGCTGAGGAATGCATCAAGATTGGCGCCTCCTTAGACATGGAGATGCCCTCTGATGTTCAGCAAGAATCCAGCAGGGGGCACCCAAACCAGACTCTTCACCCAATTAAGACATACTTGTAAAGGAAATATTTTTTCTTTAGAACTAATGGACTTGATCTGGCCTAAAGCAGAATTGGTTCCTTGTCCCCAAGGTGGGGGAGGGAGGAAATCAAGAGTTGTGCTTGTTTTTTGTTTGTTTTAAACAGGTGCTTCCCATCTTCCCCCTGTGTGGAAGGCTACTGGAGCTGAGAAAAATCAAAAGAAATGTTTGATATGAGGAAACTGTTATTCACAGTAACTAAGTAAGCCATTGCATAAGACCCATGCAAAGCCACTTGTGAAATCCTAAGCAGGTATTTGCAAACTAGTCATTATTCTTCTACATATAGTAATGCAAAAAGATTTACATTTATGAACCAATCAGAATGACTAAGCTGCCCTTTGAACCAGTGGTGAGCAACCAGTTTTAAGTGGGGTGCTAAACTGTCCCCACCATGCCCTCCATGTGCCAGAAGACATCAGGAGATCATGTTATGGCCCCTGGCATTGTTTCCAGCTCCACCCACTGTTAGCATCCCCATGATTATCTTTGGTCCCAGACAGGAGTTAGCATTAGAGACTTCTCTGGGGGTTGAGGCTTGGCGAAAGGCATTTTCTAGTAGCAGCACAGCAGCAAATAATGTTCAAAGATTTGTAACCAGGTGAGCAGGGCAAATTACAGAGTTGTGATCCTTAGTTTGAACAGAAAGTAGTGCCACTGGATGACCTCACAGAGGAATGCTTCCTGCAGTGCTTCAGAAAACTTAAAAGATTTCATTCACTGGAAAATCACAGGTCCTTTGTTTTTCATTTGTAATAGCAAGTGCAGCAGTTTTCTTTTCTGTTCATTTCTTTTCTTGCAGAATCACAGGGTTCAGGTCTAGTTGCCATCCCCATAACCTTGGTATCTGCATGCTTTAAAAAACAAACATGACTTCTTGTTTTACTTAACCAACTAACAAACAACAAGTGTTTTAAGTAGCTGAAAGACAGCTTCTGCTTTCTGGTTATTTATTGCCTGTTCACATAGCTGGTTTCAGGTGTAATTGTGGCTTTAAATAAAGTTCTATCCTGCAGGAATAATCTCTTGATTCACACTGATGGCAAATTAGTTACTAACCAGCAGGAAATGAATTGATTTTGAATTACTGTGTTCTCTAATTAGATCCGAACAATGAAAAGCCAACGACAGGCACAGCAGTGCCACCGGCCAGTACAGTGACATACTTGCCCTTATGCATAGCTCACCAGCAGCCTCATTGGGCATTATTGCTCAAGCAGTAATTCTGGCATGACGTCAATGGGGTAGCGGTGATGGAAGATTTCCCTCCAGCCTACCACCTGCACAGAATATCTGTGTTTAAAACACTGCTGAAGATTACGTAGTACCCTAAGAGGAGACAAGGCTGAGCTGTTAAATATGGCAGAATCCCATGTTATAGTCACACAATGAACCAAGGCAAACAAAGTGCTGGCTATATCTCTAAGGACGCAGGAGGACTCGAGTTGCTGCTAAATTCTGCACACACGCATTGCCTGCCCAAAACATTCAGGTATCTTTTTCCACACAAAGGGAATCACACTGACTATGCTAAGCTGCCTGGTGTTTAGACTGTCAGTCCGTCTGGCCTAGGACTTCCTATTCTGATTGGCAGCAGCAATCTGAAGGTTTTGCAGGCCAAAGGCTTTCTTGTACCTGCTAACTGATGATGCCAGGAACCGAATCCAGAATCTTCTGCATGTTAAAGCACGTGCTGTCTCACTGAGCCATGGCCCATGACCTAAATGTTCAGCCAACCAACCACAGTTTTAAAACTCTGCCATGCCAAATAAATGAGTACTGAAGACAGACAAAAAAAGCAGAGAATTTCCCGATTTAATGGGTCTGATATAAGCAAAGCACCTTCCAAACCCCATCAGGTCTGGCCCAACGGAACTCTCTGGAGCCCCTTCCTCTACCCCATCTAAAGTAGACATCTTTCAATCACCCAAGGACAACCTGCTTGCCCTTTGCTCTCCTTTCTAGACTGCAAATGGTCATCCTCCAGGGAAAGAAAATATAATCAACCTCAAGTTATACATGAAATGATCCAAAAACTTGTGGAGTATTCTGCTCACTTTCATTTTTCCTGCTTGCCCCTCCTCCTCACACTTAGCTTCTTGTGCAGATCTATTTCCACTCCCAGCAATCTTCTATTCATTGATTTTTTTTGAAACATAGCACTTAAGAGGTAAGGGATTGATTCTGTGCACATAGATTTACAAAGGAACAATGGGATTATGGCTTTTTTCTCAACTCTATATGTTTATAACAATTTTGCAGTGAAGAAGAGGCATGTGACCTCTGCAGACACGGTTTTGAGAATTATAAAACCAAGCATCTGTCCATCATCTAGATAGGAAAAATTGCCAATTATCTTACAGAAACTTCTGGAAGAGCATGACATTGTGAATGGATTAATGGAATTCATTTACCAAAAAATTTAAATATTGCATGAATATACTGCCTCACACTACATAATTAAAAACTAATCCTTATTTCAAGATGAATAACCTTTGGGTGATAATGTGTCTTAAACGGAAAACTATCTTTAAATAGATTTTTCCTCAAAAAAACCTTTTATTTTTAAAAATCCAATTTAAACAAAAAAACCATTGATTTTTATCCACCCTGTGTTCAATGCTTCCCATACAGATGTATGCCCCAGGTGGAAACAGTGCAGAAACAGAACTTCATGATGTAGATCTCTTAAAGGAAGCCGGTGCATATGTTCATCAGATAAATTGTAATCTGTCAATAGCAAAAGTGCTTTTTATTGCCCAAATAGGTAACAACTTTCATGTTCAACCTCTGAAATAAAATAAAGTCTCTTTCAGTAGCTGCTCAAGCAACTAGGGAGCAGGAGTAGAAGAGGACATGCCGATTTTGCCCGGAGGAAATAATTCTGGTACAGGTTTAAAAGAATTGTACTGAACACCTGGGACTACTTCCAACTGCATTTTCGAGAAAAGAATTCCTGTCCAGCCAGAGGAAAGATGCCAACGCAGCCGTTTCACTGTTCCTTGAGCAAAGCATTCCACAGTCCTAGTACTGGAATGGCGTGGAAGCAACCCCACTGCGTGCACAAACGCATTCACGTGGGGACCACATATGTGACAGCTTTTAAAAATCATGACAACAGCAGCTCATGCAGCTGGTGCCTCCACACAGGGCACCTGAGAGTGCCTACAGCAAGGCGCCCCTGGATCAGAATCGCCACTACAAACTGTCTGATCACCTGCCTGAAGTCATCCAAAGAGAGGGGAGCAGTGGATGTCACTTCCTGCTTGCTGATGGGCTCTCTGCCTGGCGAGCACACCGGTGCCAGCAACAAAGAAGAGGCACAGGAGCAGCAGCCGGTGACCGTGCTGGTGAGAAAGAAAGAAGACTCACTGTGTGGGGAGGCCACCGAGGATATCCGGCGAGCCTCTGGAGCGGGCACTGCCTGCGCATGATCCAAGCCAGATTGGGAACTTGTCAACAGGCCCAGATCTGTGCCCGGGGAGGCCATCCCGTGGGTCCACCGGGCTACAAAAGGGCCAAGCACAAGAACTGTGCAGGAGACTGGGCCATTCCGGCTAGTCCGGCAGCTTGCTGCGGCATCGCAGAAAACGGCAACCACCCACATCCTCTCTTCTGCACAACACTTACAATGCGATCCTATAGATGAGTTCACTTGGGCATGTTCCTAGGTAAGCTGTTGTAGGAATGCAGCCTTAAAGACCTAGGGATCGTGTCCTTTGCCACATCTGGCGGTGGCCATGTAATTACAAATTGAAGACATTGCAAATTTTTACACTTGCTGACCATGTTTTAATGTTAAGGGTGCTGATTTTCATTTAAGTGAGAGATCCTGTATTTGGCAGCAAATAAAGGCATAAAGTGCCTAACCAGATAATGGGGTAGAGAGAAGAGCACCGACCCTCTAGATTGGCTCTATGCCTCGTGTTTCCCACTTCCCTCTCTTTCTCGGAAAGCTGTCTTCCCTTTGGCAGCTAATAAGATGTATATTATTCAGTATGTGAGACTTTTCCCACACTGAACTGTTGTGTTGGGAAAGGCTTCATCTGCCTAAGGCACACAAAGCTTAGGACTCTTATCAGAGCAAGCTGGTAACCTTAGCCAAATCCCAACTTGTTCACTTTGAAAACCTTGTTGCTCCATCTAGCCTATCCTGAAGGCAATCTTAGGCTGTAATCCTATACCCACTTACCTGAGAGTAATCCCCACTGAACTCAACAAGAGTTACTTCCAGGAGGCAGTGTGGCATAGTGGTTACAGTGTTGGACTGGGACACAGGCAGTTTGGGTTCTAGGCCCCAGTCAGCCAGGAAGCTCACTGAGTGACTTTGGGCCAGTCATAGACTCTCAACCAAGTTTGCTGTGAGGATAAAATGGAAGAGGAAGAGAGTCTTGTCAGTTGCCTTGGATTCCTTGTAAGGGGAAAAAGGGAAGATATAAATGCCAGACCATCATCATCAGAATATACGTACACAATCAGCTCATGCCACAGATGTAAATGACGTCTATCACTTCCTTACTGAAAAGGTTGTTATAATTTTATTGCCAATTCTAATCAACCATGTGATCCCTCCCCATACTCTGTTTGCATTAATAAACAAGCTTATATTGGCTATTTAAACTCTGTTTGTCAAGCAGAATCTGAGTGGGTCTATTTATAGACATTACAATACACAAACGAAGAGATGCATCAAAATTGTTTTCTTTTCTAAATATACTTCAGAAAGGTGGTGGAAAATTCACTGTGACGCAGTGTGAACTTCCCAAGCCACTAATCAATGTGCTTCCACTGGGGACACTATTGATGTTTTTCCATAATGAATATTGGTTTAGCATAGTTGCCCCAATAGGCTCACAACAAACCCTTCAGCTTATTTTTAGAAAGGAACGAGCAATGACCAGTGAAGTACAATACTTCAATTTTCACATGATGAAAAAGAGGATCAATGTTTGTGCACACAAAATAAAAACAAATGCCAACTCTAAATAAAGTGATACTGCCACAACAGGAGAAGCATTCTATATGAATGACTAAGAAGAACCCACAATAATAATTTAAAAAAGAACTTCACATTGACACACTCACTTTCTTGAAGAAGTATTTGGGCTATGTATAGTTCTTTTTTCTTTAGCTTTACCCCCTTTATTTATTATAATAATTTATCAGTTTATGGTGCAAGAAGACATCAATATCTTGATTAGCAATTTATTCCTTCCTTTTTGAAAAGGTAGCTACAACAGTCCATTCCTAAACAACAGGCACTATCTTTCTTACCTTTTTCTTAACAGTTAGTATTTCATTATCAAGGGGTAGGAGGAAAGAATATACATGTGCATGCATGCAAACACCTGAACAATGAGATACATAGATCACGCTTGAATATTATTGTAGGACACAGATACCAAGCATGCTTGTAAAGCTGCAAAGCATTTATGTGTAATCAGCATTATTATGGCATGTAATTAAGAATTAAAGAATACATATCTTTATGTGATTAAGTATTCACTTCAGTTTTTAAATACAACTGTATGTCATCATCAGCTCAGAAAGTGCCTGTACCAGCTCTTGAGCAAGCAGAGTAAAGCTAGCAAAACTACAATAAT
This sequence comes from Varanus komodoensis, assembly GCF_004798865.1. Taxonomy (NCBI): domain Eukaryota; kingdom Metazoa; phylum Chordata; class Lepidosauria; order Squamata; family Varanidae; genus Varanus; species Varanus komodoensis. The sequence goes on from NW_025336045.1 coordinate 6,374,706, forward strand.
GGCCATATCACAGAGTTGAATTTCCTCCCCGCACGCCACGCCTAAGACATAGGGAAGTATCCCTTGCTGTTACAGCACCAGTGCTAATGATACTGCAGTACCATTAACTAGCATTAGCACAAGGTCATTAGCTAAGCAAAGGGGGAACACAGTGACTGGAGGCAGAACTTCCGCAGTGTATTCTGCTGCCAGATTTTGGTGGCAAACCAAGACCTTCTCCTTTTGCCTAGTAAGGACGGGTGCTGCCATTTCCATGTGTTCCAAGCTACTATGGCCTGGCAAATGTCCCGATCTCCTGTTGGCCAAGCTGCACTGTTCTTTGACTCAAGCCATTGGCATTGCTTGAGTCTATTTTAAAGGCGGCTGTAAACAGGTGACTGGAATTCTTTATGGCACGGGTACAGTACCTCCGACCTGAAGGCAGAATCTGGCCCTGCTGGGGCTGCAGTTTTGCCTTCCAGGGGTCTCCAGATAGCCATGCTTCCGGCCCCTTTCCCCACCCGCTTCCCCAGGCCACCGATCCTTTGGGGTAGTCTAGCTTTTGTGCAGCCTTCCCATCAGGCAAAAAGACCGAAATATGAGGGCAAAAGCATTGACTCCGTAGAAACAAAATGATCTAAAATGGTACTGGGAAGCGCCTTTGCCGTTGGTCCTTCTCCATCTCCCCAAGCAGTTGACTGTGCATCCACTGCATGATGCAAGATGCAGTGGGGATCTTCGCTGACACCACGCCTCCTGTTCTACATTTCATCTTGAGGGGCATTTTTGGCTGTCCAGATGGCAAGGTGCAGAGGGGGAGGAAAGGAGATTCTTCAGCCTCTTCTTTTCCTTGCTTCCTCTTCCTCCTCTCCAGGGTCGATTTGTGACAGGAACTTGGAGCTGGGACTCCGAACGATCCTATGCTACCACCCCAGTCTATGTTGGGAGGCCATAGGATTGTGTCCTGAATAAATTATTTCTTGCTGGACTTAGCTTGATTAATGAAACTCATTGTACATTTTCTTCCCGACAATGTAATGATCGATCACCCATGTTTTTGCCTGCATTCCTGTGCAGTCAGGCTGTTTAATGTGCTAAACATGATAATGGAAATTCATGCTTTATTCTTAACTAGCCTATCCTGAAACTAATGATATAAATGTGAAAGGCTTTGTGTTGTATTAATCTGAGGCTATCAATTTCCAGAACTCTGAAGGTCAACAAAGAAGCAACTAGGGATCCCTGAAAATTAGGTCTTTACCATTTCAACTCCTAGTGATTGTTGCAGACATGGAAGAGCAAAAAGGAGATTAGGAGAGGCAGCCTAAGAATAGCACAATTTTTTAAGTAGACAGAGGAATTAATTTAGAATTCACCTTTAGGTCATGCTTGTTTTCCACACCTGAGACAATGCGCAAAACACAGATGAACTGCCATAAATAATAATTGAAAACCAAAATACAAAATCACAATAAATTAAATATGAAACAGAACAGCGGCAGTTACCAACAAAGGATGCAAAGTCCTAATGGAATAGGATCAATTCTCACATGTTTAAGAGACTTGTGGAGGGATGCCTTTTTGCATCTGTGGTGGCTCTGTCAAAATGACTTTACTGAAGTAGAAAAAAAGGGCAGAAGTGTCATTTCCCCGGGAGTTTATATCTGTCGAGGGAACTTATACATGAAGTGGACTCAATTTTTAAAAACAATGAGGGAAACATCAGTCATTTATGCATGAGTAACTGAAAAAAGATGAACAAGAAAAGTGTGTCTGGATGATGACAATGAATACTCCTCTGGATGTTATTCTAAGGTCAACAATTCTCATTGTACTACAAAGCTACTGGGCTTTATAAAAGCAGATTTCGTCTGCAAATAACTGAGATCCAAGTGAAGGGTCCAAACAGTTTGCAAATTATTCCAGGAAGCCATAGTACACTTTCAGCTAGGGCTGCTACTGAATTAAAGAAACTGTAGGCAGCCACGAGTTTTAGCCAGGCTTCTATGAAAACTTACATGTAATAAGCAAAACTACAGCAAAAAGCATATGGACACTGCTTGTAGAATAGTTCTTCCCCCACTTCCCAAGCTGCTCTGGAAGACTTCAGACTTCCAGAGTGTAACTGGGAGATAAGAAGGGGGCAGTGGACTTGTTTTTCTGATGATAAACTTTTAAGTGTCAAGTAGAGATATCACTTTAGAAGAGTCATTCCTGTTATGTGCAAGAAAAGAGTGCTTCTTTAGAAACTAACAGAACAATCTTTGTGGGGGATTGTGGGGAGATCAAAATGTGGATGAACCATCTCATCTAATGAGGCAGTCGGCTTGTACCTGCAGGGCAGAAGGAACGATGAGCTTTCTCCATCCTTCCTTCCTGTTTCAGGCTAATGTCGTACGCAGTCCCGATCCCCCGCTTCAGTGTCAGAGGTTAAGGGGCTAAGAACTTCCCCTGATCCACCTACAATGCAGCTCCTAAGCCTTCCATGTTATTCTGATGTTAGGCAACACTTGCAGGAGGCCTGGGAGAAGGCATCCCAAGGAATCTTCCCTTTGAGAGATCGTGGGGCAAATCTAGTCTGTCCTCTTATACCTGGGATCCTGGGGACCATGTGAGTGCAACCTTATCGCATATTAAAATTCAAAATATGCAGCTTGGTAATCCTTCCTGGGCACCTTTTAATTGATTCAAATGGTTTTAAAAACAGATTAATGGATTAATTGAATAAAGGCTGAATTCCTAATTCCATTTTTGGGAATATTTATTTATTATTAAACTTATATTCCACTATATTGGCTTGAGAGTCCTCTAAGTGGATTATATAACTCTTTCTGAGCAGATGTGAAAACAGAACTTAGACTGTCCCTTACCTCTTAACAAAATGTATTTGTAAGATTATCCTACTGCAGTTCCTGAAATAATATAAAGCAAAGCTCAGATCTGGTGTCAGACCCTCAAGTATTATATGTCTGCATATTCAACTGAAAACAATTGATTTCTGTCATTAGTAAATTATGATCACAAAGCAAATTCTGAATAGGAATGATGCAGACTTGTCTAGATGTATACGTTATTTTTACAACGATTGTTTACCCCCCGACCCACCCAGGGATCCTAATGGTAAATCTCTCGGATCATATCTAGTTTACACTGCTGATGCAAGTTGACACCCTTTTCCTCCTCTTCCAAGTACAACGGTATTCGTTCATAAACATCAGGCATTGCTAAAATTCTACCACTGGGTGGTAGTATTATCAATTCTTCTTAGATGGCAAAAGTATGCCTACTTTTGCAGAAGTCATGTTCAGAAAACCCCAAGGACAAAAATTAAATAAAGCTTCAGAAATTATTGTATTTATTTGGTTACACTCCCAAACCCCCAAATCCTATTTTGAGGAGTCTTTCTAGGAAAAATGTTATTGTGTTACCAAACTATAAAAATCAGTCTCTCAAAGTATAATAAAAGCAACAGCGGACAGATCAAACTTCTAAGGGACTATGTATTTTATGGAAATATGAAAATCTGGAAGAAAAATCAATGAAGAGCATTAGTGAAAGTAAACAGTGATGGGTAGCCTTGCAGTAAGGTCGGGTATTCTGGTTACATGTCCACACATAGCATACATATATGTTGCATACATGTGCATATAAACACACAGTGTCCGCAGCCTTCCTCTCTACTCCAGCTTGTACCGTTTGAGGCACATGGCGACCTGTGGGTGGAGGGGGAAAGAAGCAGCTGTCTTCCAGATGACAAACACATCTCAGCTCGGTTACCCAGAAGCTATTCTAATCACCAAAGGAAATTTCACAAACAAGCATTTCATTTGCAAAGCTGTATGTTCAATGTGGATTGCAGGCTTTCCCAGAGCACCCTTATGTTTTGTTGTTATCAGTGATGCATGCCATGAAAAGGTTTTACTCCAGTCTTTTGTCAATAACTAATAACAAAACTGCCCAGGAAAAGCACGAAACAGCACAAATCTCTGAATCAGAACATGCCTTTTCATGTGTGCATGTACACAAACAACTATTAAATATCTGCACAGCGCCAATGAAAGGATGTTGCTCTGCTGGTAATCCAGTGGGCATTCTCCCCCTACCAGTCAGAGACAAGTAGCATCACCCTCCCCCATGCCAACCTTTAGTTCTTTAACCAAACCATCTTGCTACAAGGTATGCAAAATATAAAATCATTCACCTTTATTTTATGTTATTTCCATGTATGCAGGATGTTGCTTACAGCTGCCCTATGGATATTTAATTGCAAACAGAATTCCCAGAACTTGTTTTTATTGTTTTTGTTTTTATCATGCTTTATACCGTTATTTATACATGCGCGCGCGCACAGTGCACTATAAAACCACATGTCTGAATGTGTGTATGTAGTGTGAAACCCTTCCAGAATTCTTTGTGTATCAAGCATTGTAAAAGTCAAATGGCTAAACTTTCTTCTCGGTAAATCTGCACAGGATCGTGCTGTAAGGCTTAATTCCACAACTTGTTTACTTAATTCCACAGCTTGTTTAGCTCAAATTCAATAGACATACATATGTTTAGAGTGTTAAATATGTTTTTGTCACATAAATATTTTTTTAAATACATACAGTAACAGAATGGCATTGCCACCAGAGGGGTAGCCATGCAAGAACACAACCCTAAGTGCATTTATTTCTGTAAGCATGTACAGGATTGCAGCCTAACAGAGCATCTCTACTCAGAAGTAGGTATAGCGGATTTTTGATTCTACAGCAAAAACAACAAAGGCACTTTAACATCCAAAGATTTACTGGGCGAGTTCGCCTATCATGCCAACCTCTCCAGCCAATAATCCTTGGTGGGTGGATGTTGTGTGAGCAATGTGCAGTGCACCCAACAGACTATCTGGCTCCCTGTAGGTTGTTGGTGACTATCTCGGGGAACTTCAAGGGGACTGAGTTGTCTACCCACTCCTTGCTGCCCCCATTTTTTCCTGCAGATCATGAAATCTGGCTGTCAAGCTGGCTTGTATAATTCCCATTCTGACAAGCGCAGACAGTTGCTTCAAAGTGTTCCAGTGGCACCTAGGGGGGGCTGGCATTGTTGCCAACATTTTAATGCTTTTTCCTTCCTAGTTTTTGCAGAACTTTGCAAAAATATTTATTTTTGCAGGAACTTGCAGAACTGCAAGCGTCTGGTGTTGAGTGGGTGCAGGATCAGCAAGCTGTCAAATGTAACAAAAGCAAGAGTGATCTTAGCACACAAAAGTGTGTTAGGAACTCATTCACCCCTTTTGGGCAAACCCAAACAGAAACCCCTTGTTTCTGTTTTGACCCATATGTCCTAAGGATTCCCTCACTTTTTGTACTTGTTTCCAAATACTACCACCCTGAGAGCATGCAAAAATGTGAACCTCCACTTTTATAGATGCAGGTACTCTTGAAAGCTGTCAAAAGTAAACTCCCATGATTAAAGTGGGATTTAGAAAGGGCTGAAAACTTCTTGGGGGTGGGGAAGAAAACCATGCTTATATTTAACTATGCATTTACGTTTCTTGCAATTTGGGGTTGCTGGAATTTGCAGGTGCCAGTGCAAATCTGACCACAGCAGCAAGGGGTTATTGCCACCATTGCTGAGTGACTTAGTTACTGGTACCCGTGACAGGTTCAGTTGCCCAGGTCTGGACAACACAATAATGCATTGTTGGCACAGCAACTCCTACATCAACACATCTATTGTCAGGGTGACTTGTCGCCCTCCAACAAAACACTGTATGGGAATCAGACTGGGTTTCTATAGTACGACAACCCATCAGGGGTTGCTGTGTCACAAATCCCAGTGATTGTGTCATAAGCTTTCATGGACTAGAGCTGACTTCACCAGATCCAATATTTGGCATGTGTAAGGAAGAAAAAGGGGTCTAAGGTATGTTCTTAAGCCAAGTGGGGCACCATCAAAGCTAAAACAATGATCAATGATGAACCGGCCAAGTTCTTTGTCTAATAAGGGCCAGTGACTTTGTTGCCAGTTGTGTATTCCCCGCAGCTGTGATTTTAACAGGATTCATTTTACAATGTCCTGCACGTAATGACTCTAATAGAGTGCCAGACTTCATAGCAATTATAGCCTGCTACCATCTGCAAAGTTTGCCAGGTATTGAATCAGGCATTGTTGCCAGTGGGGAAGAGAGCAGGGATGTTGTATTGTGAGGCTGCTTTGGAGATCATCTGTTGAGTCGTGATCAGATTAACCCTGATATCAGCTCGGAGCTCTGCCCTCATGGCTTCTGCATGCATTTCTGACTACCAAGTGCTCTGCACTCTGGATGGCACCACTCTAGCCCCTGTCTAGCATGTCTCAGGCTGCAGCGACGGGCAAAAGGTTCATGGCCGACAGAAGCAAGATGATACAGGCAATCACAGGCTCGGACATCTATGTTCATTGTAAATGGAATTCAGTGATTGGCGTGTCCTCTACTGTAACTTAGTCGAAGAACCTACCCTCCTGCAGCGCACACAGCTTGGGATGTATCTTTCAAATTTTATTTCACCTCCTCCCACACACACACACACACACACACACACACACACACACACACACACACACGACTGCTGTCCTTTTCTTTCTCTCCCTTACTAGATCTTATGGATGTGGGTAGGATAGTGAGGGCGGATGGCTGCCGCTACAGATTTCAAATAGCAACCAAAATGTTTCGATACATTTAAACTGAAACAAGCAACAACTGGAAAATTTGTGCACATTTCAGGTACTTGGCTAGCAAAGAATTAATTACATAAAACAACACTAACTTCAACATCTAGATTGCTTGCCATGGTTTGCAGGAATGATCTAATTTGCAGAAGCAGATTATCTGTGTTCTGGAGTACAGAACTTGCTGCCTATTTGTATTTGCTTATCCTTCCTTCTATTCAACTAATGTCTAAAGCCACCTTATTTTCATTCTATATGTTTATATACCACTGCTTACCGGGCAGCATACAATATCATAACACGAGCCATCTTATGATTTGTTGTTGTTGTTAGTTGCAAAGTCATGTCCGACCCATTGCGACCCCATGGACAACATTCCTCCAGGCCTTCCTGTCCTCCACCATCCCCCGGAGTCCACCTAAGCTCACACCAACTGCTTCAGTGACTCCATCTAGCCAACTCATCCTCTGCCGTCCCCTCCTTCTTTTGCCATCTATTGTTCCCAGCATTAGGCTCTTCTCCAGGGAGTCCTTCCTTCTCATTAGGTGGCCAAAGTATTTGAGTTTCATCTTCAGTATCTGGCCTTCTAAAGAGCACCCAGGGTTGATCCCGAGTCCACTCAAGCTCACACGAACTGCTTCAGTGACTCCATCTAGCCACCTCATTCTCTCCTGTCCCCTTCTTCTTTTGCCATCTATTGTTCCCAGCATTATCTTATGATTACGATTATTTATTTATTGTGAGGTTCAGGCTTCTCTGCTGTTCAGAGCCCCTAACCGTTTTTTTTTTTCTATTTTCAAGTCCATTTAATTGGTTTATATGAGTTGATTATATGTTATTATATTATCCAAGTGTCTAGAAACCTAATTGTATTTTGCAACCCATCTGCTTGCATTAATCCCAGTGCTGGGGTAAAACGCAGAGAGAAATATACATCCAGGCATGGAGAGGAGAGGAGAGGAGAGGAGAGGAGAGGAGAGGAGAGGAGAAGAGGAGCTATGCTGAGCTTCTCAGGAAACCACATTACTGTACCTGGAATCACCCTCCCCTCATTTCAGATGTGTGTTCAGATAAGTGCTTGGTCAGTGCCCACACACTGTCCTGACAGAAATTTGGAAACACAGCTAATTGTAGGAAAGTAATCAGTTGGTTTCAGCCAGCCGGGACTAAGCTTCTAAATCCTCTCTTCAATAATAGTATGCAGTGAGGGACAGAATATATGAATATTGCATTTAATAAGCAAATTTCATTTTGGCATGTTATGTCAAATATGTGGCGGGAGGTTGAGTGTAATAGCATCTTCCATCTCTACTTATTCAGCTTTGTGTAAGCCTGGATCTTACATGCCTACAGCATAATCCATGCACATAATAAGCAGAATGCCTAGAAGGGGGCAATAAAGTCAGTGTGGGATCACGCCTATTCGCCTCCATAAATTCAGCATAACATGAGAAAATGTCCCCAACAGTCCCTTGATATGTAGCTGAGGTGGATTCAGAAATTACAAATCAAACTTCCTTGAGATGGTCCCTAAAGTAAAAATTAGCCCGAAGGAAAATTTCTAGGTCCCACTCAGTAGAGCCTATGCTATCCAGGCTCAAAGACCAAATCTTCCTGCTCCCCAAAGTTAAAATCCCCATATATTGCTTTTTGCGCTCCCATGAGAATGAAAGGCATACGTACATTCATTTATACAGAAAAGTAAAGGACATACTTCGGGACAGATAAAGTAGAGGCTGAAGCAATGGACAAGGCACTTTTCCTAACACGTCATAGTTATTCTTGATACACACTTGGATTTGCAACCCCAATTTCCCCCCCTCTGTGGGCAAAAGCTGCTAGCTGTCTCTGGTGATCCTGGCTTCTTTGCCCCACAGCACAGAGAGCTGATCCAGTGCCTCTTTGTACGGGCTCATCTCCTCCACTGGTCTGCTCCACACCATTTGCTGGCCACACCACAGTGGGACGTTAAATGGGGAAAAGAAGTGGAATGGAAAGCAACATTTTATATATGCTGTGTAACTTTCAATTACTTGAACTTTAATACACAGTCACTTCAATCGTCATCTGTTTCGGCGTGTGACTGTCCTGGATGTCACTCTCATCTTTGCCTGATCTGTGCTTCCAAGCCCTGCAGTATCAGTTTGCTTGCTAGCCTTGCAATAATGTTTTACAGACACCTATAGAGTATTTAGGCAGCACTAATAGAGCAGCACTATCAGTGTACAGCAGAATCTACAGAGTATCTCCCAAAACTCTTGTGCAGTCCACTCAAATATACATCTATGCAGAAGAAGCTCTGTGGGACTTACTCCTGTTCTGTCAAAGATGCCACTTGTTCATTTGTTTTTATCTTGTTTTTTTGTCATTCAAAGAACATGGAAAACAGAATAACTCAATAACTAAAGTGGGTGACTATGAGGGGAAAAACCTTCTTGGCTGTGGCACCCAGCCTGTGGAATCAGCTTCCCATGGAAATATGCTTGCTGCCAATGCTATACATATTCCAAAGCCAGGTTAAAAAGTCTGTTTTCCTGCCATTTTAATAGTTGATCCTCTGGTTTTATATTGGCTTTTAAATTGTTTGGTCCATGTGGATTAGTTGTTATTATTTATTGAATCATATAAATATACGATTCAATTGTTCATTATTGTTGTATATGCCTGCTAAATGTTATTGTATAGAGATGTTTTATGGCAGGCAAGTCTTTTAAATTGTTTAAAATGTTGTATTTTGTATATTTTAATTACATTTTGTAAACATTTTTGAGAACATTATGCTAATCAAACAGTATACAAATGCTTTAAATACATAAATCTATAAAACATCAACCAATAAAGTACATAAAACATCATCATCAATATTCTGGAACTCAACCCATGTTAAATACCTCCCAGATGAATACAATGTTCAGGGCCCTTTCTGGCTGAGGAGGAAGTGGGGGCTGGCCATTGGGACTAGAGCCTTGAAATTTTCATTTGGAATTCTAGGAGGCCATCTGCTCCATGGCCCTGCTGTCCATGGGTCCTTGCTGGGGCGCTGAAGAGCATCTGATCCACCAGGATCATCAGGCTTTGTATCTATCTATCTATCTATCTATCTATCTATCTATCTATCTATCTATCAAATTTGTATGCCATCCATTACTTGCGTCTCTGGACGGCTTACAACATAAATCAGAATAAAATAAATAAATAGACTATTCCACACTGGCTGTAGTTAATAAAATACAAACAATAAAATCCAGTTACTACTAATACATATTCAAATATTGATTAAATAAAAAGGTCTTAACCTGGCGCTGAAAAATATATAATGACGGCGCCAGGCGGACCTCTCTGGGGAGCGCATTCCATAGTCGGGGCGCCACCACAGAGAAGGCCCTCCTCCAGGTACTCTGTCTCCTAACATCTTTCACAGAAGGTTCCCAGAGGAGGGCTTCTGCTGCTGATCGCAAGGGGCAGGAGGGCAAATAGAGAAAAAGGAGTTCCTTTAGGTATCCTGGTCCCAAGCCGCTTAGGGCTTTATAGGTGATAACCAGCACCTTGAATTGAGCCCGGACTTCGAAGGGAAGCCAATGGAGCTGATTAAGGACTGGGGTTATATGAGAATAACACCCAGTCCCCGACAGCATCCTGGCAGCTCTGTTTTGTACCATCTGAAGTATCCGGACTGTCTTCAAGGGCAGCCCCACGTAAAGCGCGTTACAGAAATTCAACCGGGAAGTAACCAATGCATGTGTTACTGTTGCTAGGCAACCCTCCTCCAGGTAGGGACATAGCTGATATCCACAGGTGCTTTACCTCCTGCTGCCACCATCCACATTTGGGCCTGAGATCGCCCCCTCCCCAAATTAAATGTTCTCCTCTGTATTGTCCAAGCATCCACTTTTACCAATAGAGGTGCCTTTGGGAGACAGTAATTCTCTCTCTCTCTCTCTCTTTCTAGCACATGTAAATTAGCAAATTTGCGCGTTTTTTGCAGGGCAGGGGGCTGATCCCCAGACCTGTTCAGTACCAAACCCTACCCCTGATATCCAGGGTCTGCCATGTTAAATAGCTGGGCACATTATAACAGGGAAATGCAACCTGGATAATATTTCCCTTGCTCCCCCCCATCCCCATCCCCAGCAGAGTAAACTAAATATAAACCTCATCCAATGAATTGCAGCAAATCTTTTTCCTGATCTGGTACAGGCTCTGATTCTGCAGGGGCTACTCAGTACAGACCTAATCAGTAAAGTCAATTGGCTTATTTAAAAAAAGGCCCGTTAGTGGAGGTAATGAGTCAAGACACCCCTGCTGCAAGATACAATCTTACCATGGAAGGTTATGACAAGGAAAACATTCATGCTGGAGAGGCGGAACTGATTCCAATTAAATGGGAGATTTGCTTTCAGTCGGCCACTGCCCGATTCCACCTTCTGCAGAATGCTAGCTAGACTTCTTACTGACAGTGTATGAATCTGTAACAGAAGTTGCTGAAGCGGCCTCCTGGTCTGTGCTGTGTATTTAACAAGTAACTTTTGCAACAATGCTCTAAAATCTGTTGCCAGATACGATGTAAAAAAACTAATACCCCCTTCTCTCTCTCTCTCTCTCTCTCTCTCTCTCTCTCTCTCTCTCTCTCTCTGTGTGTGTGTGTGTGTGTGTGTGTGTGTAAGAGAACTCACAAAAAATATAAAATTTCTGCCTTTGACATTATGCGCTAAGCCCAAAAGTGCAGTTTTTAAACATCCGTTGTTTCAGTGTTTTGGCCAAAAGTTATTTTCCTCCTACTGCTGCTCCTTGTTATCAATCTGTAACAAAAGCCTGATTTGGGAATAAGAGAGGTCCAGCACTAACCCTGATAATCCAGTTAAACCTAAATATCTGGATAGAAATCATTTGACCTTGTAATTTTTAGAGACACTTTCCTCTGAATAGGCTGCTACCGTTGGGTTTAGTTGGGGCATTAGGTGACCAGCTATGCATCACTCCCCAGAAATGTAGGTGGCGACAGCTAGACAAAGGCTGGAGCCTAGGGGCAGAGAGTGCATTTTCATGGGAAAGGCCCCCAATCCATTCGCCCAACATCTCCAGGGAGGGCTGGACAGGGACCTTGCCTGATCCAAACAGCTCAGCAGAAATACTGACTCAGTTTAAGGCAAAACACGAATTCAGAGTCCTGCGAACTGAATCTCCTGTGAGGGTTCTGATTTATTGGAGCGGAAAAATCAATTAAGGAGTTATCCTGGAAAGCACCTACCACTCCCAGCATCTCTAGCATAGGCTTGCTGCCTGGCAAGGTCATACAAGGGTTTTTTCTCCATCTAAACTTGCACTGGATGTGCCCTAATCCCACTCAGTAAATTGATTAATCTGGTTCTATCAGATTACCAGCATGTAATTTTGCAGCTTTCCATGCACATAGGAGATGTCCTTCAACAGAAACTGGGATAAAGCAGGTAGCACCGTCCTGAAAAGGAAGTTCCACTGGCTGCAGTGGGACAGAAGCAGAGGAAGAACCGCAGTCCAGTGGTGGAGCCCCTGCCGTGTATGTGGAAGGTGCTAAGTTTCTTGCCGGGCTAACTCCTCGGCATTTCCAGGTAGGGCAGCTAAACACCTAGAGAGCTGCTGCCATTCAGTGTTAGTGATACTGGGTCAGATGGTATAAGTTAGCTTCCCATGATGTTCCGGTACATGATATTTAGAGAATACTTGATGTAAGCGAACATACACCTGATATTATTTCAGTTGGCATAGCTTCCAGTCAAATGTGCCGGCCTCAGACACTGAAATACACTGCGTTGGGCATGGGATGAACTGATGGGTGAGTTCTCTTTCTAGGAGCTGATCCACAATAGCAGTTTCACAGCTGCATTCAAGTGAAAATGCATAATGTCATCCTTCCTCCATGTTAACAGCGCCTAGCATCACAGGGAACAGTCCTATGGCCCCAGGAAGACAGTGTGGCTTGCAAAATTCTTCTGAGCTTGAAGAGAGCACTCCTCAGCTCAGAAGGGGAAGTTGGAGATCATCTGATCCCCCGTGCTGCTTCCCTGCAGCCAGTGCAGAGAGGACCCCTTGACCCCGGACTTGGAAGAAGCCACCTGGAAGAAGCAGTTTCCAATGTGCTGAAGCAACTAACACTGGAAGAGGCACGGAGATGACTGTTCCCCTTGGGAAACTCGGTGTGAACAGGAGCATGCCACAGTGGGGCATTCCATATTCATGACACTACATTAACTCTAACCAAAGCAAAGGTAATATTCATCATTTGCTGCCTAGAGGCAGCCATTACTTACCCAAGGTTACCGGATGACTGCATAATTACAATGCAGGGTTAAACAGATTACAAAGTTACATACTTCTAATCTTCTCCAGAAAGGCTGTTGTATTACTAAAACACAATGTTCTGGAACTCTTGTTCATGTTATATCTTTACAGAGGGATTTGGAAAAATCAAATTACCATCCAGTGCTCTTCCAATTATGACTTCAGAGATGTTGTTCTGTACATGAACTATGGAGCTGGATGTTTGCCAGCTCAAGTCTCAGCTATGTCAGGAATTCATTGGGTAGCCTTAGGAAATATTATTATTACCACGATTTAATAGGTTCCAGTCTGAAGGATCCCAGAGCACCTTAAAACAAGTTAAAATAGCAAAAATAAAATGAATCATAAAAAGAAAGCACTAAAACCACAAGAATAATAAAACTCCCAGAAGCAAAATCAACATAAAAACAGAACAGCACACTAAACTAAAAAATGTGACATTTTAAATGGGTTGGACAAATAAAAAGCTCTCCATCTGTCAACAAAATAAGATCAGACAACCCTGGGGAAGATATTCCAAAGACATCTTTCACAAGTCAGCTCCTGCCTCACTTCTGAAGGTGTGAGGGACAAAGTAAAGGACCTCTGGAGATTATTTTTATGGTCAGGTAGCTTTGTGTGTGTCTCAGCACTGCCATCTCAATACAGGCATCACACGGGCTTACCTCAGACAGCTGATTCAGCATGTGACCGTCTTCTCCAAGCAGGTGCCCTCCAGATGTTTCGGACTTCATCGTTCATCAGCCTTAGTCAGCATAGCCAATGATCAGAAATGCTGAGAAGTGTCGTCCAAAACAGGTGGAAAACACCATGTTGGAGGAAGCTAGCGTATGGCATGGACTTCAAGCACTGAAGCAAGCGACATTAGCAACACTGCGATTATTTTCACGAAGAGTCTAAAAATAGTGAAGAGCGATCTTCATTTTCAAAAACATGATCATGTTAGCAATACAGCATTCCTTGCACCTCAATTTACTCATGACCCGTCCTGTATTTCTGAACACAGAAGCGCAAACATGGACATTTGTTAAAGCATATGACACACAGTTATTTGCCTGCCTATGTAGTCATCCATCCATCTTTCTTTCTTCCTCCCTGCAAGAGAGTCAGGCTTTAAATCCTGACTCCGGAAAGCAATTCACTCTTGTTGCTAAGCAGCCGACTTGTGCACATGTTGCAGTGATCTTGGAAATTCTTACAGCTGCAAAAGTGGAAAGCTCTTGTTTGTAAAAAAATACAGAGCTGCAAATCAGCTGGGAAATCATTAATAGTAATATTAGATTAGCAGCCTTCTTTTGAATAAAATGTCTCAGCTTAACCGTTTCATCCAGCCTGACAGAGTGCGCTGCCCATGGAGCTGATCACCCACCACTTCCTCTGCCTTGAGAACAGCTTTAGGCTGAATGGAAACTGGCCCCATCAAAAGCTTCATTTTATACTCTCTATGGCAAGCTTTCCTAACCTCAGAAATTGCCACTTGGATATTTCAGGCTACAATGGCCATCATTCTCGACCAGCAGCCATGCTAGCTGGGACTTATGCTGCTTGAAATTCCATCTGGAGGATACCGGTCTGGGGAAGGCTGCTCCACGTAAGCCGACTTCTTTCTCAGAGAAGCATATCCCTGTTAAATCTAACAACATCCAGGTTGTCACCCACGCAGCTCCTACGACTCTAACTCCTATTGTGAGCTCGTGGGAGCCAAATTTAGGTTGCTAGGTAGAAGGCTGAACCTAAGATCACCAAAATGCTCTGAAATGGTACCTATTTCACATGCAGGGCCATAGACAGGTGCAACTGAGGAGTCTCAATGCATGGATGAGACAGTGGTATTCAGATTTATTAGGCACTGGGAAACATTTTGAGATTATGCTGGACTGGTATAAGAAGGACGGGCTCCACCTGAAAGACAATTGAGCCAGACTGCTAATGCAAGACATAACATGGTGGCAGAACAGCTAACCCTAAGCCTAAACTGACCTGTGGGGGAAGAGCTTGACAGGAGCTGGAGATCATCCTGAGGTGGATCACCCTGAGCGTTCAAGATGAATATGCTCAAGCAAAGAAGTTTAGAAAGCAAGCCATAAGCATATCATGAAAAACATGACAGCGCAACAAACAGACAAAAGTGCCCAGGACCACCATGCCAATGCCAGAAGCCTCCAAGGCAAATTGGGAGGACTGGAGTGCCTGGCTTTAAGTATAGTGGAAATTACTGAAACCTAGTGGAATGTAGAAAGCCAGTGGGAGCCTGCCATTTCTGGAAATAAACACCGTGGGAAAGACCAGGAAGGGAGCGCATAATGTGCAGCAGTTTACAAAGCCTGAAGGGGGAAGACTGTGCCAATGAAGCACCATGGGTTCAGAAGTAATTTAGTATTAGGAACACAGGAACATCCTTCAGACCAAAATACTCAGGGTACTCTTGAGATGGAAAACAAAAATGGGACGGTCTCCAAATGCAGGAATGTTGTGATATTTCAGTTACCCCCATTGTGACTGTAGAAACGTCATGTTCCAACCACAACAAAGAAGTTAAATTTCACAGTGTCCTAAATGACCGTGTCCTAGAACAGTTGGTCATGGAATCAACCAGAGGGAGTCAATCCTGGATTTAATCCCAAGGAATGTCACCCAGAATGGAGTATGAGATGTAAATATTGTTGGACCAAATGGAAACAGTGACCATTTAATAAATATTTAAATGGAAAATTGTCAGAGAAGTCCAACATTTGATTTCAAAAGAGGAAACTTCTCTGGAATGAGACAAATGGTAAAAGAAAAGTTGAAATGTGTAGTCAAACTTTCAAAAAGGAGATATGAATAGACATTAAGAAAAAAAATAAGCATTTTGAAGTACATACTGTTGACAACATCAGGATCAAAAATAGAGAGATCTTTAAAAAATACCAGTAACAAAATCAAGCTAGGAAGAAAGTTGGACCATAGGACTCCAAGGAAATTAAAGGAGTCCTAAAGAAGATTGAAGAGATTACAGAGCAGATTTTTATCTGTCTTTGCAGGACAGATAGATGTGCTGGAACTGATGTTCTCAGGATAAGAAACTCACAAGTTGACAATTGACAAATTGAAAGGGAATACATAACTGAACCCAGATGATGTCCATCCTAGAGTTCTTCATAGGGTCAAGTATAAAATTGCTGATCTAACAAAAATATGTAACATCTTTCGATCAATCTCTGTACCAGAGTTCTGGAGACAGCCAATGTAGCTTGAATTTTTAAAATGGGATTCAAGGCAGATCTGGGAAAGGACAGGCCAGTAAGCTAAATGCCTGTTCTGGGTAAATTGATTCAGTGTTGTTCAAGTTAAAATTAGGGAGCATATAGAAGAATAAGCCCAGCTGAGAAAGAATCAGCATGGCTTCCACAAGGGTAAGTCCTGTCTCACTAATCTTTTAGTGTTCTTGAGAATGTCAGTAAATTGAGGACAAGGGTAGACATTGTTTCCTTGGATCTGCAAAAGGCTTTTCACAAAGTCTCTCACCAAAGACTGCTTAGCAAATTTAGGAGTCATGGAGTAAGAAGGGAGGTCTCTTTATGGATCAGTAACTGATTAAAGAACAGAAAGAAGAGAGTAGGAATAAATGGTAATTTCTCCTGATGGAGCGATATAAACAGTGGTATTCCAAAGCCGAGTTAAGCTTCTACTAGATGTAGTGGAGGAGGAGACTATCAGTGGCTACTACTCCCGACTGGTTATATTCTGCCTCCAGTATCAGAGCCAGCACACCTTATTTACACCAATCATTCATGAACAGGGATGGGAGGTGCTGCTGCACCCTCTCCCCGTTTGTGGGATCCTGTTGGCCACTATGTGAACAGAAGCAGGGCTACGTGGGCCACTGGTTGGACCCAGCAGGCTCTTCTTATGTCCTTAACTCGATAAAAGAAAAATGTGGGTTTGAAATTATTTTTGAGCAAACAGGTGATAATATTAAACTTATTTTCCACAGGCTCGGGCAGCAAACCTACAGTGTTTTGGTGCATGTGAGAGTGTGTATGACGATTGCTACAATTTCCTGATAATTGTTAGCTATTTAGATAGCAGTATTATCCCTTTATGTCATCTAATTACATGGGCTCTTCTGCTAGGATGTGCAATTACTCCATTATTTATTTTTATTATTATTTAAAAGTTATGCAACTAAAACCACTTGGGAAATGAAAGACAGTTAATATCTTGCACCATCACAAAATCCTTGTTTGCCTTTTTATTGTAAATCTGCTATTACACATTCAGAATTTAGATTCAAAACTCAGCACACGCTGATTTTTTGAGAAGATACAAGACCTACTTTGTCACGATTGCAGCGGCTGAAACAAGCCAGTGGGTACGGCAGCCAATTTCTCTACCTTCGCTGGTGCAGCCTGCCATGTAGTCAAGCCCAGGCAGCGTGGCTTGTCTGGGGGAATGTAGCAATGGAAACCTTCGCCGAACCCAGCAACAGTTCATGAGTTATTTCAGTGCTGTTTCTCCAAACCCCAGACAAAGCTTTTATTGTGCCATTGCCTGGCCTCATTCAGATAATTTTATGGGTCTAGAGGATGTTGTGTTGCACTCATAATCATCTTGAGTGTGACTTCCGTTGTTGTTTTTTAACCTTAGCACAGATGATCTGTTAACAAGAAAAAGACAGACTAGCTGCCCAACGCCTTTTAATTATTAGTGCTAGAAACCCTTTTTCTGGATGGACCCTCCATTTCAGTGATCCAGCTAGATGGGATTAAGTATTTCTATGGCAGTAGAAATGTGGTTTAATGTTTGAATATACAGAAAATAATACACCTGCATGTCAGGGGCAGCCAACAGCCTGAAAGAAATGCAGAGGGAAGGTGCTCAAGCTAAAAGTAACAATGTCCTGGCAGTGGTGCTCACCCAGAGCCTCCAGGAAACAAGGCGCTTTCAGCAGGATTGGGGCCACGTACACAGCCTGTGGCGCATGCGCCATGGGTCCTCTGATGTGAAACACAGGGGGCCTCTGCTAGAGGCAGGCAACCTGCCTGGCCAACTGACATAGCCGTGGCATCATGAAAAGGATGGAGAAAGTTGTTTCACTCCGGTTAAGCAGCTGCATATCAATCGATCCGCTCCCCATTCATGGTGTGTGTGTGTGTGTGTGTGTGTGTGTGTGTGTGTGTGTAGGAGCAACCCCCAATTTCCACACATTCAGTAGCCAGTTGCAGAGAGCACGTAGCCCCCTCTGTTCGAATAAAGACCACCATCTCCAATATGACCCTGCCCAAGTTTTCTGGCCTTCGGGGGAGGCCCTTCGTGCACCACTGCCCCCATCACAGGCCTGCTTGGGGGAAGCCATGCGAGCCGGCTGCTCCAAGGTGCTGGATTCCCTGCTGAGGGACACCAGGTTGGTTCCCTCTTCGCTGCCCTTGCACTGGCAGCAAAGCTTTCAAGGAGGCATTTGGGGTTCTATTTGCATCCCGCTATGCTTGTGTTCTTACCTGCATCTCTAATGTATTTGTTATAGGATTGCTTTAACTAAGTGCTTGTTTAAAGGGGTGATTCCTATTATGGAGAGCTTCCTTGGGAGCCACTTCCTTGGTGGACAGGTGAGGTGTAAATCAAATAAATACATGGGCAAGCCAACCAACCAACAGGGGCCCATCTGCATGGGACTCAAATTTAGGCTAGAAACCAGGAAAATGGATGGGGTGTGTGCAAGCAAGTGCAGATATAAGTTCTACATATAATATACCCTTGAACATGTGGAAGATGAGAAGGGAAACCAGTGAGCCTACAAACACAGGACTCCATGATTTCATTTGATGAACACCCCAAAGAGGGCTGGGTTGCATTTTGTGAGTGAGTTCTGCAGAGGATGTGGTTGCGCACTTACTACAGGCACAGAACTGCCTGGGAAAGCCCTGCAGAGGACTGGAAAGCAAACCTGCTCCTGTCTAGCAGCAAATTTAAGATGGGTTAGTGGATATTTTAAGCACAGAGGAAGGGGATCACAGCAATCTACAATCAAGGTAAATAGATCCATGCATAGGCAACTCTTCCCCTGTGCTTCTCCTATTACCTTAGAGTCATAAATGTGTTAAGATTAATGAATGTCATTGTTTTCACAGGTGCCTTTTACAGTTTAGCAATATACTGGAGTAGAATTTGATGCTAACACGTCCCTGCAGAGAAAGGTTAGGGGTGTTAATTGGCATTTATACTTCTGCTGTTTGCAATTACTTTTTGGAGGAGATAGGCTGGATTTAGTTCTGCATGTTCACAGAGAACAGTTTCTACCTATTTCTGTGCCAGAAACAGATCTCTCTTTGAATGTGCAGATCTTCCTGAATTGCAAAGATTCTGAAAAAAACATCTGAAACATTCAACAGCATGCATTAGTACAGGAGAAACAGCACATTCTCTCCTTTTGCATTTTGCTTCTAGCTTTAGCCATTTAAATCTGCCAGCACGAATGTTTTCCTCACTGTTGTTTTTTCATGCCTGAGATATATAATTAAGAGGGCAAATTTGCACACCAAATACACTGGAACAACTCTGCAATCAGTAGTTCTGTTGGCAAAAAAATAAAAAATAAACAAAAAACAGCAATTCATGCACTCCCTAATGAATCACAGAGTGAGAAAAAATTGCTTTCCTTAAAAAAAATAAGATTGATACCCCAAGGTGCCTGAACTGTTCAGTCTATGATTAGTAGAAACATGACCTGAATCTCAACTACTGCCTTTCACGATTATACATGTTATCTAGACTTATGACTAACAGGTTGTTTGGCTACAGTTGGTGCTGTACAAAAGCACCGTGTACAGCCCCGTAGAAACCAGTCGTGACAGTGCATAATGGCTCATTGTTGAATCTATCCGTTCTGATCACAGTGATGTACACGTGCTAAACAACACACATGCAAAAAGCGCTTCTTCCAGGGTTGCCACAAGCTGCTGCAACATGTTGCCACATGCTGGTCCTGAAAACATCAGAAATCAAGAGACATGCTGGGGGCCAGGGTTCTGGGGGCACCACTACTTCCCAGGCAGAACCAGTCACTCCTTCTGGGAACCGCGTGATGCTAACATGGGCAGAAGATATTTGGTACTCTCCTTCCACGTGGCCTGGAAATTCTTACATGCTAAAACCGGTGGGGAAGGGGGGCAGGCTCCATCATCTCTTAACACAGCTGGGGTAATGTCAGAAGAAATATAAAATGTCAGGAGAAGCATGATATCTCTTTGGATCTCAGAAGGAAACATTGTGGACTGGGTCTGGCCAAAAGCTGATAAAGCGTGGCTTACATGGAAACTTGGGGAGAAGTTACTCAGTGCTTTGGGTCAGATTCTGCTCCTGCGAGGAAAGTGTGGAGCTGGTACATGTTCTTCTGACTCATGATAAAGCAAACAGAAAAGGGCATCCTGCAAACCTTGCCACTCTTGTGATTTAAATTTTCTTGCGATTTCTGCCCCCTGACTCACTTTCAAGACACTGCATCCTGACCTGGGCTTCTGCAAGAGGTGTTAAGCCAGGCTGTGGCACCTTCCTGTACAATTTTACCAAAGGCATCTGAGTTGGCTGCTCTCCCTTTCTGTACTAGCTCTGTTAGTTAGACAATTAATTATCCAAAGAGATAAACCAGAAATATGCGCAGTGGGCCATTCCTGGCAGTAGTTTTACACATTTAACTAATCACTTGATTATCACACTGTATGGTGCTTGTCACTCCAAACACTGCTGTAATATGGTGAACATCCTCATTCCGTGAAGTGTGAACTGAAGCAGCTCATCTTCAGAATATGACTTGACAATTAATCTACCCCTTTCCCTCTTTTTTAAGTACTGGGAAGCAGTCAGCATGCTTTCTATTTCCCAGCTCCCCGACATACTTTAGCAAGCTTTGGGGATGGTGGCAGTGGGACGGGGCACTGAACGGCAGCAAAACCAGAGTAGAGTTTCAAGCCATCTTAACCACTAATAATGTATCACAGCACATGCTGTCGTGGACCAGAAGCCAGTTCATCAGATCCATGAAGTGCCACCCTCAGCTGGTAGCTCATCCACAGTTTATATTGCCACCAGGGTATGGTAGGCAGGCATACTCAGAGCTGCAGGGTGGGGGAATCACCAGTGACGTGAAAGAGCCACAACGGAGGAGAGCAAAGTCCTGAAGGGTCACTGTGCTTCTTCTGTGACTGTCACAGATGGGACTTTTAATATTTGACCCCATTGTTTACTACTTCTCTGTCTGCCCTTTCTCCTGCTTCTGCTCCACACTCCTGCCTGCAAACTAAGGATGGCACTTCCGGCATCTGATGAAGTGAGCAGGTATCTGTTAGTCTGTAAGGCATCCTCTCCAAGCTCGTGCTGTCTAGATACATTGTGCTGGATTACAATTCTGTTAATCCACAGCCACCGAGGCCGTTGGCTATGCTGCTCGAAGAATGATAGGAGCCGCAGTGTTAACATGTCTGGAAGACGCTAGACGGAGGGAGGTTGCTTTAGGGTGACAGAAGACTGTTTGTGTAGCTAGGGAAAAATAGATGCAGCAACTTTAAGCAACAACGTAGAGCATTGCCTTTGGCCAATGTTCTTTGCATGTTATTTCTTTCTTTCAAGAAAGAAATCTTTGTTCTCTAGCTCTGTCATTTCTTCCACTTCATTCTCCAGGGAAGTAATAACCTACACTTAAGAGTTCTGCAGTGTGCCCTTGTGGAAATAATTCTGGGATCTCAATTTTAGCATTAGGTAATTCCTTAGGGAAATGATCAGGGTAGTGAACAAAATGCTTGAAACAAAGTTCAAGAACAGAAAGCTCCTGAGAGATTACATATGTGGACATCTGATTTAAAAAAAATTAATTTGAAAATGTATTTGCAGCACAATCCTATATATGCCAATTTGGAAATACGTTCTACTGAGTCCAAGTGAGTAAAGGCTTTCAGCCTTATAGCTTTACAAGGAGAGTTATCTGAGTGCCTACTGGGGGAGAGCAAGCCTTTATGACCCAGTCCAAAACCCCAATTGCCCTGTCAAAACTTCCACAGAAAAGGAGCGCATTTTTGCACTCTCCTGAGCACCTACAATCTTGGGGAAGAGTGCAAAATGTGCTTCACCCTGTGGGCCATTACAGTGGAAAAAATAAGTGAAGGATCTTGTTACAAAGGGAGTGTAAATCGTACCACAAGATCACTTGTGCCTTTGGGGTTTTGTGACACCTCTCCATAGTGGAGGAACCCATCTGGAGTCTTTTGGGAGCAATTCTGAACACTGGTACTTGCTGCACCTTGGCAGCATGCTCTCCTCTGCCCCAGGACAGCACCCCAGCCAGGGCTTCGAGTTCCTGCACTTGTGCAGCTGTGCAAGGGTTGCTGTTTTTAAAATATAAAAACCTATTTGCACATTTTCCCACAAAACCCCCCAAGATCAAATAGAAGATCTAACGAAGACTGACAGCTCCTCCAAGATGCTGCTTGGGCACTTTGACAAGGCTGTCAGTGGCTGTCAAAACAGGGATAAGCAGGTTGCTTACCTGTAACTGATGTTCTTCGAGTGGCCATCTGTGCAGTCACACATATGGGTTCTGCGCCTGCGCAG
>NW_025336045.1:6397374-6402817 GCF_004798865.1 Varanus komodoensis
GCGACAGGGGCTTGAATATCTGTTGGGCATACTGTGGGTTATTTTGTCAGCATCCAGTCCATCATAACTCAGGTTAATATGGACTAAAACCAAAGTAAATGCAACCAAGAGAAAGAGACCAGAGATCTTAGAGAATGGGTTTCCAGACAAGCATCACAGGCAGAGTTGGAGCTAATGGAATAAAAGCAAGGTTAGTAGACAAACTGCTTTTACTTCTGTTGTAGTTCTAGATTTTGCACCTTTAAAAAAATCATGCAGACTGTGTAATTTTATGCATGTCAGCTCAGAAAGAGGGTTAGAAGTTTATTTGCAAGTAAATATGTGTACTTAGTAAGTAAATCCCATTGAAAACAGTAAGGACCCACTTCTGAGACAACATATACAGGTTTGCACAGCATGTCTCTAATCTTTATTCCAGGTAGGATGGATTTTCTTCATCTAAAATTCCCTGTGGGTGTGCGTACATGCACATTTTACTGGGTATGTGAGAGGTCACCATATTTTTACTACTCCACTGACTTAAATATTTATCTTCTACAGCTTAAATGGATTTTGTTCAATATCCCAAGCTAGTGAAAGTGATACTGAAAAAGCGAAACACAATGCAATCCATTTCATTTTGTAGCATCTTCTAGAGGGACATGGCGGCCCTCAAAACCAGTCACGGCGCACCTTCTGCTCCCGCTGCACTAATGTGCTACGAAACATGGGCTATCGCGCCACTTCCCGATCTCCTGAACCTGTTCCACTTCACTGGCAAGTGCTTGCAGGACATGAAAACATCATGTTGCACTTTACAACATGGGAGAGAGGAGGAGACATAGGCTACGGTTTTCAGAGTCCAACGTGAAGCATCAGTAGCATCTCTTTCCCCCTTAGGAGCTGCTTTATGCCATTGTGGGTCAGTGCAAAGGTCATCTGATGTACTCTCAACATTTCATTACGGCCATGGGATTAAGAGGAGGTCGTGGTCTCACGTGCTTCCTGCTACAGCACCAGTGACCTCTGCTGCACTCTTAGCTACGTTTGGCAAGTTACACCCACACAAGGACATGAGAGCAACCTTGCGGATCAAACAGAAGGTGCTTTTGCACAGCAGTCCATTTCCTGCAGGAACCAATCTGATGCGATGCTCTCTCATGTGTTTATCCTCACCAGCTGCACTTGGTGGCACATTGCCTCTGAAGATGGACACCAGCACCAGCATTGCTTGAGAAATGCTTGCTTAACTTGGAACAATCTAGCCCATCCAGTACGAAGGGTATTTTGTTCAAGGTAGTCATGAGAGCCAGTATGGTGTAATGGTTAAGAATACGGGACTGGGACTCAGGAGGTCTGGGTTCTAGTCACCGCTCAGCCCTGGAGCTCACTGGGAGACTCTGGGCCAGTCACAGACTCAACCCAACCTCCCTCACAGGAATGTTGTTGTGAGGATGTGATTGAGAGGAAGAGGAGAATTGTATAAGCAGCCTTGGGTTCCTTGGAAGAGAAATGGGTAGGATATAAGTTCAATCAATCAATCAATCAATCTCAAGAAACTTGGTATGAAGTATGAATGGTTTTACTGTAAGTCTGGGATGGTGGGGAACTTTACCTTTGCCCCCTTCACACTCACATTACTGAACAAAAGCAGGAAAAGATCAAAATGTCATGCACAGCATGTGTACATGTGTTCAGTGTTTTCAATTCTCTGTATGATTTTGCATTCTCTTCTTATGCACGACACACTGAAACTGTTAGGGATTGGAGATCTATGAGATGCTGGATTGGCGTCTCCTGCTTGCACCCCATGCAAAGACCGTGACTCCTAAAAGAATTGTTTTCGCATGTGGCAGGAGGCACAGCACTTCCCTGGCTCCTGCAACACTGCAAGATCACAAGTGACTACCACACATGCAAGTCTTGGGCTAAGCACCCTCTACGTATGTCGTTGAGTGAGGAGGAGGTGTAGTGTTAATGAAAGCAGAAGCATTAACAGGAAGCCAGAAAAAGGCACTACATATCCTTGCATGACCAACAATGCATCCTTTCTTTGGAAAAAGTGGCAGGGTTGTAAGAACAATCTCAGATTACCCTTTTTGCCATGTAAAAGAGCTTTCAGATTCCACAGAGAAAACGAACACAGCATGGTAACTTTGTGTTACTTCTGGGCACATTCCAATCCAAGTTAAGTGTGCATGTGTCACA
Source organism: Varanus komodoensis (assembly GCF_004798865.1). Classification (NCBI taxonomy): domain Eukaryota; kingdom Metazoa; phylum Chordata; class Lepidosauria; order Squamata; family Varanidae; genus Varanus; species Varanus komodoensis. The sequence continues at coordinate 6,399,562 of NW_025336045.1, forward strand.
CTGTGCTCAACACAAAAGTTAAGCACGTGGATCATGGTCACTTTTTGTATTCAATGGGATTGGGAAAAAGCTCCTTTAAGCAATGCCACACCTCCCAGTTCTGCAGGATTTGATTGTTTCAGATTTTCTTTCCTCCTTTTACAGAGCTAGCTTATCCTTCTCAAACCTGACAGAATTTTCACAACAAAGCCATGCATTATCTTCTTGTACTTATTTATTTATTTATTGCATTCATATCCCACCTTTTTTCTTTTAAAGAACTCAAAGCAGCTTATATCATTCTCCTCCTGCTGCTCTGAATTTTATCCCCACATCAACAACCCTGTGAGGTAGGTTGGGCTGAGAGGCTGTGACTGGCAAGTCACCCAGTTGGCTCTGTGGCTGAGCAGAGACTAGAACCCAGATCACCTGAATCCCAGTCCTGTGCTCTTAACCACTACACCACACTGGCTCTGCTCCCCTGCCACTTCCACTTATGTGCTGGATTGGTTTTTCATCAGCAAGTACAGTTTCCATGTATACCATATACAAAAAATACATAGCTAATGGGGTGACTCAAGAGATGATGCATCTTGTCATAAAGGCAGCAGAGAACTGAGCTTTAAAGGCCCAGCAATCTTCGCTAAAGCAATCACTTACTGGAATGGCAGCTTCCAAAGGGGTCAGAAATCAGGTGGAACGTCAAAGAAGAAAAAACCAAGCCTGTACACTTTTAACACATTTGAAATGCTCTCAACCAGCCAGGGGATTAAGCAAGTGGGTAAGGCTGATCAAGCTGTTTAGGGGCTCCATACATCCCACACCTCCAACTTTGCCCCTGGAGCAGAAGGCAGGCAGCAAGGGACAGGCTGTTGGAATTACAAAGCGTTTTGCTTCAGCAAGATTTTGTGGAGTGAGCACAAGCTTGTTGGTCCAGATCAGTAGATTGCACAGCAAAGGTAGGGCGGGAAGTTGCAAGGGTACCGGATCACCTTCAAGCAATGGGGAAAAGGGGCACATGTAGTCATTGGGCTGGCCTTGGGAAAATCCCTGAAATAATGGATTGGTGTAAGAATTTATATCCAGTCAATGCATCCTACGTACAAACAGCTTTTCTGCACGAGGCTGCTAACTGCCCCATGAGCTCTCAGGTTTCTTGCAGCGCTGAGACCCATGCTCTGCACAATGAATGCTTCCTTTCCTGCTCCACAACCTCTTGATTCCTGTATCCCGGAATACTGCAAATATACAAAGAGAAAGAGCGCCATTTCCCCCACTATAACTTAATACCGAATTTCCCTCACTAAAAGAAACAGGGAAAGGGCCCTGGAAAAAAAGAGAAGCAAAACAGGAGGATCATAAATGTGCTTGTAAGCCACTGTAAGGAGTTGCACGATAAATGCCTTGTGTTGAAAAGGCTAGAGCGCAGTCTCATAGGAATCGGAAAATGCAACTGCCAATCAAACTGAGACATGCAAAGGTCCAGATCAGCACAGATTTTCAGAATTTTTTAAAATTAAAGTAGCTGAATTTGGACACAATCAAGCAAGTGCCTAAAGGTACCTTCAAGTAAGTGCTTCACCCAGTGAGATACCTGCAACATCTAATTATCACCTGTGAGTGCCACTTTATCGTGAACCCAACATATCCACTGATCCTTTCAACATCTCTTCATCATGAATGCCCTAACCATAGCTGTTATTTCCATTCCTCCAAACAAACTGTTTGGAAACTGTTCTGAGAGCATGTACTGAGAGAAGGGTCTATAAAAACCTTAAATAAATAAAATAAACAATCAAGAAAAGCTACAAAGCAGCTCAGCTTTACAGTTGTGAAAAGTTACGCAGCCTAATGTTTCTCTGACATCTTTGGGTGCCTGCCAAAGAATTCTGGAACACAGATTTAACTTCTTAGTTCTAATATTTCCATGCTCTTGGGAGTACCGTATGCTGACGAGGCTAATCGTATTTTAGGTAGTTTGAGAGTGGCAGTTTTTGAATTTGGTGGTCCCTGCCATAAACTATGTCATTGCAATGGTATCTTCTAGTTCTAGAGCTTTAGCCTTTCTCCTAGCAGCCCTTCCGTTGCTGATTTTTTGGTTTCTTTTTGTTATGCTGCAACAAAACTGCTATTCTGCCAGATGTCCCAGCCCTTTGCTGCAACATGACTACTCCCCTGGGGTTATTACCATAGAAGGCTTCTTTGTCCCATGGAAAGCTATTCACAATTAATGTATAATATGTTTAGTCCTTCAACAATATAAAAAAAGACTGTACCAATCAGGTATTGGGATCAAATGTACCCAAAGAAAGCAATACAAACAAAATATCTGGTAAAAGTTATTAACCTTAATTATTTTCAAATTGAGACTTCCCTTCTTCCAGTAAAACACTACCATTGCACATAAGTTATTGAAGCCAGTCACAAATAGCACACGATGAAAGGTACAAAAACTTATGCAAACTGATCTCACAGTTTTAAAAATTAAAATAGAAAGGCATCAATCTACATATATAAAATGGATGTCATTACAAGTATTAAAAATGATAGTAATATGCAACATGGCACACGTTCTATTTATACAGGTCCTTTTGACTTCATTTTTAAAATATATTTTGGGTCCTTGTCTGTTAACCATTAAGATACGTATGACATAACAATAACCACTGTACAACAGTGCAATCGAACAGTGCAATCGTCACAAGTGGTCCATTTCCAGTTCCAACAATTAATCTCACAGACCTTGTGATAAGCAAAACTATTGCACCAGCTCAGTGGAATTCTGCACTGGCTTCAATAAAGACCTCAACAATAGGTTTGAGGTTGTACCTCACAAAGCAGACACGATTGCTTAGGGGATACTGAGGCCCTGCTCACTTTCGGGGTCTAGGCACAGCTGCCACTGATCACTGCTTGAGGCGTGCCTCCTGTGGACACATCTAGAATGCCTGAGGTGAGCCACCAATGGGCCTGTGCCATGGTGGTTCCTTTTGAGCTTATCATGGCTAATCAGGACTTTTTTAGCTGCTAAAAGTATGGTCCTCAGGCACTGAAAGTGTAAGTCCCTACCATACCATGGCAGGTAGGCTGAAGAAACCCTTAAACATGCAGGCTTGAAGAAGCTGATATATCTTAAGAGAGGAAATTTGGGAAAACTTTGAGGAGGATTCATGGGTGTGTATGCAGACTTGATGCCACTTGGACCATCCCACTGGGGAATGCCATTTATAATTCAGAAGTGTTTTGTATGATGTGTATTTGATACGTGCCTCTTTCC
>NW_025336045.1:6402917-6457952 GCF_004798865.1 Varanus komodoensis
GGAAAGGATACAATAGCAGATCAGCAATAAAATGGTAATAGCAACAACAAAGCAAAACATTTGCAAAAATGCTGGGATGTTTCCCTTTATTTATGTAATATTCAGTAATTCATTTGGCAGATTTTTAAATTAACTTTAAATCAATTATTAATTGTGCTCCCAAGGTGGTACTGTGGGTGGAGGGACTTGATTTGCATGTGTTTAGGACCTGTAAGAATTATTCTGCATTTCAGTGGGATGGGCACTAAAGCAGCTTTCCCCAACTAGGTGTCTTCTATATGTGTTGGACTACAACTCCCACCATCCCTGTCCACCTAATTGCCTGCCATTGGAAATGATGAGAGTTGTAGTCAGGCTGGAAAAGACTGTGATCAATAACATTTAAAAAACACCAATTTTTCCTTGAAGGTCACAACGTGGTATGGAGAGCAGAGAGGCCAAGGTTTACCACTCATCAAATTTATCAATGGTGTTCTTGAGTAAGTATTCACAACATTACACTATAGCTGCAATGGAGACAAACATGTTAATGACTTCACTGCAGGGAAAACTAGAGTAGTGTAAAGCAGGGTAGAGTAAATTATAGTAGTTTTCCTTTGGGGAAAACTCAACTGGATTTCCTCATGACACATGACAGAAACTCAGCATTTCTTGCATGACAAAAATGATCCAGATGGGAGCTAGCAGGTTAATTTTCAAGAAGACTGTTATGCAGGACCTTGACATGTTACTGTTATTGTGATAAAAGAAAAAACACACAAAATATCCTTACCTTTACATAAAGCTGTTGAAACTCCTCTAGATTCAGTCTCCCACTAGGACAGTCCTTTAGAAATCCTTTGTACCACTGTTTGAGTTCATGTTCGTTAAACTCTGTACTCTTCACCAGATCTTCCATCACTTCAGGAGCCAGTTTGCTATTCTGTTTCCCCATTTTGCCTAAGAAGAGTGAAACAGAACAGGATATTATCAGTTTCTCTACCCGATATTGTGACGGTTCACATTAATCCTTGGCATTGTTTGGGAGATGAGTAGACAGCCAGGCCAGAGCAGGCAAGGACACCTTTTCTTCAACCTGTCTATGAAATATATTCTGGATGGTTTTTATTACCACAAATGGCTCGGATAGATCTATAAATGCCTCCTAGATTTTGGAAAGACATCACAGAATCATAGAATAGTAGGGCTGGAAGGGGCCATGAAGGCCATCGGGTCCAACCCCTGCTGTTGCAGGACACCAAGTCACACCATCCCACTCAGATGGCCGTTCAGTTTCTTTTTGAGTGTCTCTAGGGTGGGAGAGCCCGCCACCTCTCTAGGCAACTAGTTCCACTGCAGTATTGCTCTGACAGTATGAAAGCTTTTCCTCATATCCAGCCTGAATCTGGGTTGCTGCAACTTGACTTGATTATTCCGTGTCCTACACTCTGGCATCAGCAAGAAGAGATCTTGACCTTCCTCTGTGTGGCAGCCTTTGAGGTACTTATACAGGGATGTCATGTCCACCCTCAGTCTTCTCTTCTCAAGGCTGAACATGCTCAGTTCTCTCAGTCTCTCCTTACAGGGCAGTGTTTCCAAACCCTGGATCATTTTTGTTGCCCTCCTCTAAACCCCTTCTAATTTTCCAGCATCTTTCTTAAATTTTGGTGCCCAGAACTGGACGCAGTATTCCAGATGAGGTCCAACTAGTGAGGAGCATAGAGGAGCTACTACTAATGCATCCCCAAATAGCATTTGCCTTTTTGGCAGTTGCATCGCATTGTTGGGTCATGTTTAGCCTACTGTCCACAATTACTCTGAAATCTTTTTCTTTTTCAGTTCTGTTGAGCCACCTGTTCCTCATCCTGTATTGATACATTTGGCTTCTTTTTCCTAGGTGGAGAACTTGGCACTCGTCCTTTCTGAATCTCATTCTGCTGCATTGAGCCCTGAGTGTTCAAGTTTATCAAGATCACCCTGGATCTTCATTCTGTTTTCTGGGGTGTTTGCTATTCCATCCAGTTTTGTATCACCTGCAAATCTGATTATCTTTCCTTGTACTTCCACATCTAAATCATTAATAAAGATGTAGAAGAGCGCTGGGCCCAGGACTGAACCCTGTGGCCCCCCACTAGTCACCTCCATCCAATTTGAGACGGTGCCATTGAGGAGCACTCTTTTGATCAGTGACAAACTAACACAAACCAATGATCCTGACGCCAGTATCTTCCTGGCCCTTTAGCAGACTGTCAGTGCATGAAGCCATCAGAGCTGTTGGCACACACACGACGACTTGCCTCTCCTAACGACATACTTCCTTCTGACTATGCGACAACTACAACATCAATACATGGTTACATCCCACATGCAGAAGCCACGTATACCTTTTACCAGGAGCGGGCAAGTTGCTGTCTTCCATATGCTTTTAATGACAACTTGCATAGTCTCCGACCACTGGCCAAGTTGGCTGAAATCTATGAAAGTTGTAGACCAAAATACCCGGAGGACAGTAGGTTGCCTCCCCTGCTCCATAGCAATGCTGCTCCACTGGCAATTGTACTGTTGAGACAGCCCTCCTTACCTGTGCTTCTTCTGTGCCAGAGGGGTCTGACCAGATTGTAAAACCTTCAACCAGCCTCTAATCCACAGAATAAGACAGGAATGTCTTGCTTACTGAACTGTACCAGCGCTAATTCACATTAGCTTTCCCTGTAAATGTCTTCCTTTAAAAATTCCCTTGAAAGGGACGCAGGGCAGGGAGAATGCTAAGCGTTCAGTCCCTTGCACTTGTTCGTCCACTACAACAGAAGCATTATCTGCCTTGTTCTACTTGATGCAGAAAATTGTGGTAGATGAACAGCCCTGCTCCATATAATCCTGTCATAATTATACCCCTTCACTCTTTCATCTCCTCAAATGCCACTTCTTTTATTAGCAAAACTACATTGTTAATTGCAATCCAGACTAGACACAGCATTTCTGAACAGCTATCAAGTGTGAATCAACGGCTTCTGGTTGTAGGTTTAATTAATGGAATCAAGAAAACTATAATTCATGGATTATCACGTTTACCACAAAATGGATCCTAACATCTTTCAAGGTCTTGTATGCTGTTCTTTTTTACTTCCGTGAATGCATTAAGTGTGATAACTCTGCTGCTACCCCTGCACTCTCCGGCTGTGTGGCTGAGTATGACACCCATAATCATTTTTTGTACAAATCACACATATGTACATATAATAAAAATGGCCATTCCCAGACACATAGGCAAATACAAAAAAAAATCATTTTTCTTTAAAAGAAAGGAGAACTGTTAATAGTTGTTTATCAAACACTCTTTTCCACCAAACAAAACCCACTATTATGCATCAAGAGAACATGGCAACAAATTTAGAAGGTTCATTTAGATGGAAGTAGATATATATGCTTCATACCATGATCCTATATGAGTTTAGTGGGATGTACATGTAAACATATATAGGACTGTAGACTGAATGCCTTTAACATATGGCTGCTTCCTGAGAAGCTGTAGTGAAATCAGTGTTTTTTAAGAGACGGTTTGCTTCCAAAGTACTCTGACTGTAAGATTCATAAATAGAGCATAACTTGAGCTACTATCTAATTTCTTAGGGTCAAAACAGACATTATTTTAAATCTGTACCCAGCAGTTACATCTCCCCCACAGCTCATTTTTATCTTACAATAGGTGCAGGAGGTCTGATTCAGACCCTAAAAGCCCTTCTCACCTCATTCCCAGGCCACAATCTGAACTGGGGGCCCAGCATCCACCACAAATTTACAGTGGTGAGAGACATAGCTGCTCTATATGGATTTAATGTAATGTCTACTCTGGCACTAAGGCTGTAATCCTATGACCATTTATTTGGGATTAAGACCCACTCGATACAGAACTGAACATCTTCAAGTAAACATGTAAATTGCACTGCTCACCTCATGGCAGTGGTGGCGAACCTATGGTGTGTGTGCCGCAGGGGGCACGCAGTCCTCTTTGGCACCACGCGAGCCAAGTTGCCCCAGCAGCCAAGCGTCGGATTACAGCACACGTAGGGGCCATGCGCATGCTTGGAAAGGAGTAGCAGCACTGGGCGATGGCATCACTAGCCGCAACTCGTCTGAGCTTTCGCCTGGCCGGTCCGTGCGCTGCCAAGGATGTATATGCATTTGCTTGGACTGGCTGTGAGGTGTTTGTTCTAAAGTGAAACCTCAGTATTCAGGTTAATTGCAGTGTGGGCACTTTGCATGAATAAGTGGGTTTTAGGTTGCAGTTTGGGCACTCGGTCTCTAAAAGGTTCGTCATCACTGCCCTATGGGAATTGTAAGAGCCTGACACTGTGCACATCACCTCAAGAGGAAAGCTTGTGCAGCTCGTTTCTTGTGATCCCATTAAGGTATCAGCAATATTCACTGCTTCATCCCATGCAGCAGAACAGTAATGTAGTTCCAGATTATTCTTCCAGATATGAGACTAGACAGTCAAACCATAATCTAGGCCAGGGGTCAGCAACCCGCAGCTCTGGAACCGCACGTGGCTCTTGAATCCCTCTGCGGCGGCTCCAGAGCCCAAAATACACGTCACAGCCGCTGATCTGCGACCGAGGGTCCGAGTTACAAAATACCAATAGGTGATGATGAGGCATCCACTCAGGAAGGCTGCACTAGCAGGTTAAGTAAATTGCGACATTCCTCTGCTATTGTGCAGGGAAAGAGTGGAACAAGCTTCCTGCAGGCTCTCATGCTGCACGAAATGCTGCTGAAAAGATTCTCTTTGTCCAAATGTAATCTTCTTCTGAATGATAAAAGCTGCGCTTGAGACCTGTCACAATTCACATCACTTGACTGTTTATCTGCTAATCAGTCACTAAACACACCTATATCTGCAACTTCCCCCGGTAGGCAAACCATGGATAAATCAAAGAAAAGTTTCTGAAGAAAACCAAACATTTAATGATACGTGGGTAGATTCACTTGCTTTTACTGCTGACAAACATATGGGGTTTGCTGTTTAATGCATGCAGCCCTTTAGCACTGACTCTGACTCTTCAGGAAGCTGTTCTCCTATTCAAAATATATGAAAGGAGTCCTACTAGTTTATAATATAAGATTAAAAATAACAGTTTTTAGTTACTGAACAAGAGCTGCAGCTAAATCATAATGACGATATACAGAGCATTAAGGTAAAAAAACAATATACAGTATGCAGTGTCAACATCATTCTAGATGTCAAAAGGGTTTTGCAGCTCCTGGTGTTTTCTTTTGTGTGGGAAATGGGTCCACATGGCTCTCTGAGTGTTAAAGGTTGCTGACCCCTGGTCTAGATCAAAGTTGTGTGTTTACCTTCAGCTCAAAATCTGCTGATGTAACAAAGGAAGAGAGGGATATTCCAGCCACTGGGACTTCAGTGGGTTAGCGTTTGTATCAGTTTTTTTTTTTTTTTATTGCAGTGGCTGTAATAACCACAGTGCTATTCTGGTCATATACCACACATACATGACCACAGTGAGTAATAAAGGGAACTCAGAGATCGGCCAATCTCTGGATGCACTTTCGTCCCCTTCCACCTCTGCTATTGGGACACAAAAGAACTGTGAACCAAGCAGTCAAACGGGGGTAAGAAAGAGAGCAGCAAAGGAAGCTGGTCTACATCATTCTGTTATCAGACTATTCTCAAGTTGTGAGAGTGTACAGAGGGTGCTGTTTGGCCACAGGTTTCCCCTGCCCCTGTGAGGCTCTGCCCCTCCAATAGAGGCCCAGGGTCGCAGCCGTAAGTGCAGCCACACACAATGCACTTAGGCAGAACTTCCAAGCACTGAAATGGACTGACTTCACCTATGCAGGAAGGCACTGAGAGAAAGCACAAGACGCATGCAGAACACTGTGCAGCACGATAAAAAAGCTGCTTTTCCTTGTTATTTTTCATGAAGATGTTTTAACAAATTCCCTGCTGTGCCCCGGTAATAACTGCAACTCCAGACAAACCTCTGCATTGTTCCTTTCTCCTCAGGCTTCTTTTGACACTTCCTTTCTTCTTACTCATGTCAGCATGAAGAGTGGATAGAAGCAACACAAAACTGTCAAATCCCTGTAACATGTTTGACCTTTCATATATAATTCTTGGTTCACAGGAGAAAGAGAGGGGTGGTGGTGGGGAAGATGAATGTAAAATGTTATCTGTGCCTTCTCATTGGCAGAGCAAAACCTCTGTAAAACACATGGTTGAACAGACCAGTTGCCAGAAAGTTCCATGAAGAGTACAGGTAAAAGCCTCCCACCTGGAGAAGGCAACCGAAATCTTGCATTGTATCCTATCCAAGGCTACCTTCAGAAGCTCCTTGAAAACTTACATAAAACAAAGGAAATATAAAACAACACCAGCATGAGGTCTTCAGTTTAGACTGCAAAGTAACATATCCAGAAGAAAATGATAGCTTTTCATGTAAATTGGAATGCAGTTCCTTCCTCCACAGTGGCAGGAAGCAATTAATGTGTTTAGCTTTTCTCCTTCTGCTTATGATAACTGCTTTGACTCCTATTCTGTACTTGGAAATAAGTCCCGCTCCCACATTCTTCCAACTGAGGTCATTTTCAAGTAATTGCATTTAGGGTTTCCAGGTTTGTGAGAATTTAGCCATATGTTTGTTTTCTATTTCTGCTGCAAAGAAAACTGGATTTTCCTCAGAAAAAGAACAAGCATCAATCTAGCATTCATACGCTTGTGACATTTCAGTTTCCAGTGCTGGGACAGGAAAGATTTTAAAGGTCAGTTGCTACGTGGGGCCACTCCACTTGCCCAATTCTTCCTAGTGATGTAAGTGAAGATAGTTCTGGCACTTGAATAGTGTCAGCCTCCTACAGCATCTTCATATTTGTGTGCTCGCAAGTAAGCTATAAGCAAGCAGGTGAGTTACAAGCAGGCAGAGGAGGGATGCAGTGCTCCAGCCTGCCTCAGGGTCTAGCGTGGAAACTGAGAAGGCTTTTGGGGAGGGGAATGCATCCCCCTCCACCCCAGCAAAGAAAAGCAGCAGGCTGTGGCAGGAGTGGCAGGGTTTGCTGCAGGTCGGAGGGATCCCCAGGCCAGGTCTGGATCGAGGTTCTGAAGGCCCTTGGGCAAGGCATCCCAAAGGGGACTGGCCCCTCAGTGAGCTCACCTCCTCACTGCCACGGGCACCAGCAGTCATCCCGCCCCGCACCACCTGCTGTGCTCTGTCTCCTCAGGGCTACCACCTCCATACTTGAGAGGCAGAGTGCTGGGAAGCAAGCAGGCCTGGCAGTGGCTGAACCTCCTGCTCACCAGGTTTGCAGTGGTGAAGGGAAGGAGCAACTCCACAGGGCTCTTGTCCTTGGGCCCTGCTGGGATACGAGTCCTCGCCAGGTGCTCAGGCATGCCTACGCTTGATGCCAGCCTGCCCTGGACAGAGGGCTCTCCCTCTAGTGGACTCCCTCTGTCTGTGGGCCATGGTGCCATTGCCTACCAGGCTGCCATAAAGACAACAGAAATTCCAGTCTCATGAAGAGCTTTGATGAATCTGTTTGAAACAGAAACTACTACACTATAGAGAGCAGACTCCGAGAATGTCAGCGCACTGGTACTCCATCTCCGGTGTGGCACCAATAGACTTCAGTGTGTCCCCAGAGACTTACCAAGTTAACTGTTCCTCCTGGCTTTTAAGGGTTTTTTCCAATTTATTTATTTATTTAAAGTTTTTATATGCCATTCCCATTGCTACATAGCCTCGGGACGGCTCACATCAACAAATAAATAAAACAATACAATTACAATTACAATTCAAACTTGGAAACACACTGGCTGTGTAATATTAAAATACTGTTTGAATAAAAAGGTCTTGGCCTGGCGCCGCAAAACAAATAACGACAGTGCCAGGCGGACCTATCTGGGGAGCGCGTTCCACAGATAGGGCGCCACTGCAGAGAAAGCCCTCCTCTGAGTACTTTGCTTCCTGATATCTCTTACGGAAAGTTCCCGGAGGAGAGCCCCTGCTGCCGATCTCAAGGAGCGTGAGGGCAAATATGGCCGCAGGCATTCCTTCAGGTATCCGGGTCCCAAGCCGTTAAGGGCTTTATAAGTAATTACCAACACCTTGAATTGAGCCCGGACTTCAATGGGAAGCCAGTGAAGCTGGTAGAGGACTGGGCTTATATGAGAATAATGCCCAGTCCTCGTCAGCAACCTGGCTGCTCTATTTTGCACCATTTGAAGTATCTGGATTGTCTTCAAGAGCAGCCCCACGTAGAGCGCGTTACAGAAATCCAACCGGGAAGTAACCAATGCATGTGTCACTGTCGCTAGGCAGTCGTCCTCCAGGTAGGGACGCAGCTGATGGATCAGCCAAAGCTGACGGAAAGCGCTCCTCGCCACCGCCGACACTTGAGCTTCCAAAGTCAGCTCTGGGTCGAGGAGCACTCACAAGCTGCGGACCCTGTCCTTTAAAGGGAGTGCAACCCCATTCAGGACAAGATCCAATTCACCTATCCAGGAGTTTGAACCACCTACCAGCAGGACCCCCGTCTTGTCTGGACTGAGCTTCAGTTTATTGGCCCTCATCCAGCCCATTACCTCGGCCAGGCACCGGTTCAGTATAGCCACTGCCTCACCTGGATTGGGTGAAAAAGAGAGGTAGAGCTGGGTATCATCAGCGTACTGATGATTCCGAAGCCCAAACCTCCTGATGTCCTCTCCCAGCAGTTTCATGTAGATGTTAAATAGCAAAGGGGACAAAATGGACCCCTGTGGAACTCCATGGCATAACTGCCATGGAGCAGAGCCATAGTCCCCCAGCACCACCTTCTGGAATCGGCCATTGAGATAGGAGTGGAACCACTGCCATGCGGTGCCTCCAACTCCCAATCCCGCTAGCCTATTCAGAAGGATACTATGGTCGATGGTATCGAAAGCTACTGAGAGGTCCAGGAGAACTAACAGGGATGCACTCCCCCTGTCTCTCTCCCTGCACAGGTCATCATACAGGGCGACCAAGGCAGATTCAGTACCATACCCGGGTCTGAAGCCGGACTGAAATGGGTCCAGATAATCAGTCTCATCCAAGAGAGCTTGGAGTTGTCCCGCCACCACCCGCTCCAGCACCTTGCCCAAAAACGGGATGTTGGCCACCGGTCTATAACTGGCAGCCATCTCTGGATCCAGGGATGCCTTCTTTAGGACCGGTCTGACCACCACCTCCTTTAGAGGGGCAGGCACCCGGCCGTCCTTCAAAAAGGCATTGATGACCTCCTGGATCCAGGAACCAATCCCATGTTTGGCTTTGGATAGTAGCCACGATGGGCAGGGGTCCAGTACACAGGTGGTAGTATGTACTTGTCCAAGCACCTTGTCCACGTCATCAGGCCGCAATAATTGAAACTCATCCAACAATGTGTGACCAGATGGTAACACTGGCACCTCCCCAAGGAATCTGAGTCACTAGTGGAGTCCAGCTTGTGATGAATCTGAGCAACTTTCTCTTTGAAGTGCTGGGCAAAGTCGTCACAGTGGGTTATCGAGGGTGGTACAGGATCTTTCTTGGGGCCTGGCTGTACCAGCCCCTGTACCACCCGAAAAAGTTCCGCTGGACAGCACTATGAGGAGGCAATGGAAGTGGAGAAGAATTTCTTCTTCACCGCCCTCACCGCCACAGCATAGGCCTGATAGTGGGCTCTTAAGTGTGTTCAGCCAGATTCATCCCGAGATTTTCTCCACCCACGCTCTAGTCGTCTCCCAATCATCGCCCGTAATTAAAGGAAATTGACTAGGAGGATGGCATGTTGCAAAGGAGGAGAGGAGAGGAGAGGAGAGGAGAGGAGAGGGCTAGTGTTGGAAAGGGTCTAGAAAGCCATGGAGTCCAACACCCTACTCCACTCCACACATGGTCACCCAACTGCAGGCCATGCCTTTCCAGCTTAGCAAAGGCGACTCAACATGCAAACTCGATGTGAAGTGACATGATGTCCTCCACTCTCATATTTTCGAAACAGTGCTTCTATGTTTTGGCGTGCAGGTGCCACCTCTGCCTTGAGCATAGCTTCCTGGGCAAATTACTTATCTTTAGTCTCACTAGTTTGCCTTCTGGAAAATGACTGCTTTGTGACCAGCCATGGGCAAGCCCTTCCTGATGGCAAATCAGTCCTGAGACACACTTAACATTCCAAATGTGCCCACCAACCACGCAGGGTGGGGACCCCTGCACTGGAGCGAATTTTTTTCTGTGCTGTCCATGCAAAGCTCAGATTATTGCAGGTTCTGATTTCAACTAAGAAAACTACAGCAAAATTTTCAGATACACTTTCCACGGTCCACTAATGGAGACTACACCTGGAGTAGCACAATTTGGACACATTCTCCTGTGTACGTGAATTGAATGTGAGAACTTGGAGCATGTGGTTCATTGCCCAAACTATCCAATAGGCTTCCAACACATTCCGGCCAATTTGTAACAGTTTACCTCTCTTTCCAGTGACAAACTAAGGGCACTGAGTGCTGAAAGGATGAGGGCCACTGAAAAACTAAAGGGAGAGATCTCTGGATGCTCAGAGGAACTTTGAAGTTTGCACATAAAAGCTTAGGGGAATGCCTGCAACCCCCACCCACCCTTCCTCATCAGAAAACTAAAGAACTGGTTTCAGGGGGAAAAGGAGAAAGGAGCAACTCGCAGCAAATGCATCAACAACCTGGCAAGTCCATGAACACTTGAAGTCCTAGCACAAAGACAGAAATGCAGAGATGGGTGTCATTTCCCCTGTCTTGCAAACCTGTCCAAAGCTTGGCATGGATAGAGGTCTGTACATCTCCCTGTGAGTATGCTGGGGTGGGGAAGAAGAAAGAAAAGAACTGCATTCTTTCTCAGATATTTCCACAGTCAGAAAGCAGGAGAACTGCTGGAAAATAAAAGCAGGAAACTGGACCCAGGAGAAAGGATTCATCTGTTTGGCCCCAAATAGCTTTAAGTTTCTTGAGTGGGGCAGGGCACATAGCCTACCGGCCTGCACCCTTGGCAGAAACCTGTTTAAGGGTGAGAGATACATTACACCATTTTGTTGTGTTTTGATAGTTGCAGAGTGAAGAAACAACACATTAAGCAGCACTTATGCAGAGATACACCCAATACAAAAATGTTAACAGCTAAAGAGACACCCAGACCTGTACTGGCATGCAGTTTTAGCATTTTATTCTGCAGAGAGGTAATTATCACAGTCATAAACCTGTTTTCCATGGTGTCACTTGCAAGAACTTGTCTAGCATAGATCATATATTTATACCAGAAACAGTATTTAGGCTGCTCTAATATATCTGAAAGAACTGGAAAGTGACTGCTTTGTGTTAATACACAGTATCTTCCATAAATGTTGATATGGTGGTGATACGAAGAAGGGGAAAAGATGCATGAAGGGCTGCAATGGTTGTGGTCTAAATGGCGTAAGAAACAATGGAATACAAGTAGTAAAATACGCACATGTACAAAGAAAAAGCAGGCAGAAACTGAGCTGGCTTTTTCTTTGCTGCTGCTGCTGTGTTTGAATGTTTTTCTTTTTCAAAAATATGTTTGCAACTGATTGCCATTTTATTTATCAGTTTTCTTTTTACCCATTTGTGCCTGATTTGTACAGTTTTAGACTGCAATGCTACACACATTTACCTGGTAGAGCATCCCACTGAACTCAGAGGGTTTGGCTTTGGTGCATACATGTAGAGGATTGAACTGTTATTGCAATATTCCATATTAAGATATTTGGGCTGGTTAACTTCTGGGTTTTGTTGCTGTTGGCCACAATGGACATTTTTAATGGAACATAAGTGTATAAATATCAAAAATGAAGGTGATAAATATAACAAATAAATAATACAGGTCTAGAAAGTTGAGTGAAGACTTATCCTGTACTCTAAATATTTTTAAAGTATATTCACTGTGTGTCGAAATAAAAAGCGTATTTGAGGGTTCAGGCCGCACCTTATTTCTTTTTTTCTTTCCACCTTCCCTTATGACACCTCCAGCTCATTTACTTTTGTGTGTCCCCCAGACATAGGTTCATCGACTGGCAGCACTGTGCTATATATCACACCCTGGCCCAACAGTCATCACTCTCATGCAGCAAATGAAGAACACTCCATGTAACTCTTTGCAAAGATACATGCTTTTGTCCTAAATGTTCTCATCACTGAGAATAGTTCTTAAAGGCTGGCTCTTTCCAAGATATGGAACAAGTACTCAGTCTCACCGTTTTTTAAATGTATGCCCCCCCCCCCCATTTCTTTCAGGAAGAAAACCCAACCATGGCCAGTAGGCTGAGCCACAGATTTTAGTTGTAAGAGGCCAGAAAGTGGTGCGCAGCTCTGCAATGAAGGCAGCATCCTGTGAAGCAGAGGCTGTTGCCTCTGTCTCCTTTGCCAATAGAACCCCTTTCCCTCAATCGTTTTCTGGAAGACAAGCATGTGGTCGCATGAAGTCTATTGATGGCTCTCAAGGATTCTTCAGGGGATTCGGCAGGATCTCCTCCTGGTCCTGTTCATAACAAGCCTCCCTAGCATGTGGATGGGTCATCTGTGCACTGCATGACTGTGTGCGCAAATTTATGTGCATGTGCATTACAGATGTGATATATCCAGCACCCAACTTGGAAATTTACCTCATCCCATCTGTGGACAGGGAGCTTCAAGACTGAGACCAATTCTTGTAATTCATATCAAACATTCCAAATCTAGGAAACATCCTCTTGCTTCTCACATCTTCCAGCCATATACTTGCATCTTCTAGATTAACCTCAACGCAAAGAAATTTTATTAGTAGAAAAAAATAGAAAAGAGCCTTGTAGAGCCTTAAAGACTAAAACTCCTCTTCCTCTTCGTCTTCCTCCTCCTCCATTTCTATACTGCTTCATGGCTTCTGGGCAAATTACAAATGGGTGGCACAACTGTAGTTTACAGCTTTTTGCATGTCTTGTTACTTGTTTTCCAATGGAGAACAAACCTCCCATGTTATTGTGGCTATTGGTTCCAAGGCACATCCTCCTTTTAAGCTACCAATTATTAATCAGTCATCAGAAATGTGCTCCGTGAATACCTTCTGACAGTATTCAATTAAAGGCTGTGGAAATGTTCTTAAATCCACAGGAGCAGCAACCTATGATTCATAAATCAGTAAAAAGAAACAGGTGGATTTATGCTTCAAAGTAGATCTCAAAGTAGTGATGGTCAAAACAGTCAGCTAGAGGAGTCAACATATGAGTCATAAAGAGAAACTTAGGTATAATAACCTGGGGAGAGAGAAGGCAAGAGGGAAAGAATGGTGGGGTGGGGGGACAGCTAGAGCACTATTCTGTTTCTGTAAGTGTCAAACTCAGCCACTACACCACCCCCAGCGAGTCACACTCCCCGAGCACAAGAAACAAAGAGAGGCAACTGACTTCTCAGGGAAATAAGCCCTGTCTCAAGAAAATATGGACCTTCAACTGCAGCCAGAATGCCTCTGTGAGAAATAGAGGCTTTGATTTTTCACATCTCTCTCTCTTTTAAACAGTGGGTATACACTCACTAAAATGGGACAAGGAGGAAAATTAGCTGGCATCTCTAGATTTCATTTCAAAATGTTTTCTCCTCCTCTCTAGAATGCACCGGGCAGTTCCAGTGAAGGTCAGTTCTCAGTGAGTGGTTGCTGCCTGTCATTTCACCTCACTAATAGATTATTACCTGTCACTTCACCTCATAAATAGGAAGCATTCTTACTTCCTGCCTTTCCACCCACATGTACCTTCCACTAAAGAGGCTGATTCACACAACCTCTGGGAGGAGAAAAGTCAACTGCTTATGTTCTGCGGGGGCTGAAGTTTTTGTTCAGGCTGTTTCCGATTGCTCTGTCGTGAGCACAAACCATAATTTAATGTGCTGCTCTAAATCCAAGGGGAGTATGATTTGCACATTGTATTGAAAGAAAGAAAACACGTGTAACAGCACTTGAAGGCTTACTATATGGCAGTTTTCCAACCTGGTCCACTCTAGGTGTGTGGGCTTGTTGTTGTTGGGTTTGGTTTTTTGTTTGTTTGTTTTCGGAACTTTACAAAAAAAAAAAAAATACTCCTCTCACACAGATTCCCCTTTCTCTCCTGCACTCAGGTTTCTGGCAGCTTCTATCTCTCACACCTTTATAATACTTGAGAATATGAGGTTCTGACTCTCCCCAGTCACTAATATGCCCTCCAAGTATTCTACCGCCTTCCCTTCCCTTTTGCCCCTTAAATGCCTTTCACAACACTCTATGAGACTCTAATGAAAAGGCTGCCTCATCAGAGTGTCTGTCTCTCTCTTTTTATTCTCCTCACACATTTCCAAGCCCCGCCCACACTCTCACTCACCCACCAATCACCTCACTCACTCACTCACTCACTCACTCACTCACTCACTCACTCACCCCCTCTCTTTCTCCCCCCTTGCTCTTCTGAAACTCACCAACATTTAAAGGAACACAGTCCCATAACCCTTTGCATCATTACACTTGGCTCATGTGAGGATCTTTAAGGCTGCACTCCTGGCTGGGAACAAGCCGATGGGCTTCTAAGCCTTGCTTCTGAGTCAACAACCAGCTATCAGCGTATCATTTCATAACCAAGACAATGGGGTGCTGGAGCAGTGTTAAGAGTCCTTTAGGCTCCACGGCAGGGACAAATTAAGTTTGAAGACAGCTCTACATTGAGAGCATCACAGTAGCCCAGTCTGGATGTAGCCAGTGCATGTATAACTGTAGCCAGGTGTGCTTGCTCCTGATAGGCTAACAGCTGGAAAACCAGCCTAAGCTAAGAAAGGGCACAGGCACCACTGGCCCCAGGAGAATCCCCAGCCGCATACCCAGTTTCTCAGGGATGGGGCAAAGTTGATCGCACACCTCCAACCATATCAGCAGTCGTTCCAAATACAGTATTGTTCTCACTTATTCAGACCACGTTTCAATTTGTTTGCTCTTATCCATCCCAGCACTGTTTCCAGAAAGTTTCCACGACCCTCTCACCCCCAGATTAGTAGATAGCGCCTTCTGCATCAACTACATTCTTTATTTATTGGATTTTTATCTCCTCCTCTCCAAGGAGCTCATGTTTCTTTACAGCCATAATCCACAACATGATGCTCATGGGCATTGGGGCACCCAAGGGAGCTTCCAACAGCACTTGTGAAGAAGGACCGAATATGGCATGCACAGGAAATGTAATTCCCTCCATGTAACTAGCTATACGTGCACGGATGTGTATCTATCCATAGTGATGATTACATATACAGTGCCAACACCATTCTAGTGATTCTACATAGGCTTCAGCAAAAGCAGACCAATTATATTCAAATAAGGTAGTTGGTTCCATACTGCACCCACTGAAATGCTGAAAGCACTGTAAGATCTTCAATCAATTGCACCATTGCAGGTGAGTGTTATCTTCCCAATGTTGTAATGTATTAGCCTTTTAGAGGCAAAACGAGGTAGAGAATCCATTTATGCTGACCATTTGTTAATTCCTATGAAGCAAGCTAATTATTTAAAAGAACAGGTACACTGATGAATACTAAAGACTGTTGCAGTATAACATTTATCGGTGTAAGAACCTCCTCCCCAAAAGAAGCAACTAGTGGACATTGCCAAAACATATGTTTAAAAGAATCATTATCCGTAGTATGCCAACAACAATGATTCAAGTCAGACAATCCCTTATTATTGTGGTGCCCAACCAGCACAAAACAAAACTTTATGATGAATAAGTCACAAGTAAAGATTCATATATATGGCAGGTAGACACCAAAGTGGAGATCCATCGATTAGGCATTTTATGGTGGTGCCTACAGCAATTTCCCAACTGTGCCCATAGGTTCAGAGAGGCTGGGCCCCCTGGTCTGCAAGGATTCTGCCCCACTTTACCCTCACAAAAACCTTCTGGAGTCAGCTAGGCTTGGCAGAAAAGGACTAAAAGAAGTGAGCTTCACAGCTAAGTGGGCCCAACTAGTCTTCCTAGGCCCACCACTGCCCCACCACTTTGGGCTTATGCCTACACTGGAGTCAAACTCCAACCAAGCAATGCCAACCTCATGAGGGATTATCTATTTTCTGGCTGAGATTTCAGATGTTCTCCAAGTATTTCATTGCAGCAAAGGGAGCGGTGGAGAATTATGGTTCTGGCAACTTGCCTGTAGCACACACCCTGTTTGCTCTGCTCAGTTTTTTCCCCACCAAAAAGCACACAGTGAGGTTTTGGGATTCTGGCTGCTTTTCAAGCACTTAATGCCCAATTTATCTATGGGTATACCATGGAGAGCAGAAATGACAGTCTGCATATTGTTAATGAGGCCCATAGTAGAGCTCACAGTAGGTGTGAACAGAATATGTTTAACACCCTTTCCACAAAGTCCCCTGTGGCTCTTTACAAAATCATTATTATTGTTTTCTAATAGTAGCACTTTTGAAACCAGTACAAAGATTAACTGTTTTTGTTATAAGAAGGATCTATTCACATATTCTGATTTTAACCAGATTTTTCTCTGCAAAGCTCAGATGTTTGAGAGTTATTAAATAAGAATGCATTAAATTCCTACAAATATTCACAAACAGAAACCATACCCCATTTAAATATAATTAATTATTTTAAATTAAAGAAAATATACATATCTGAGCTAGCAATTTTTTTCAGCTCAATTTAAAGCTGAATGCAATGTGCAACACACAACAGTAGGTTTTACAAGTTGCATGATTAATTACTTAATTAAAATAAGCATTACTTTGTTACACCCCACTGCCTTATGACCTACAGGTTTATGTTCACACTGTTACTTTTTCACAATGCAGTGAAATGGAAACTTCAGTGTGCAGGAGACAGCAAAACTTCAAATACAGTGAGAAATTTGGGCAGAAGGGATCTGAAAAACATGACGTGTAAAATGGAAATTAAATGGGCAGAAAAAGTTGAGCTCAGTTTCTGCAAAAAATCCCATTGAACAAAGTGATGCTTCCTTCTTAGTAAACTATGCATAGAACTGAGCATAAGACTAGGTTGCACAGAGAGCAAAAATGATGTGTTCTGTTCAGTGTCAGCCCTACTCCGAATAAACCTACTGAACTGAATGAGACTTAAGCTAGACTAACATTGGATACAACCTGAAGTACTACTTCCCAAGGTAGATGGTTTGGGTCAAAAGCACAGTTTGCTAAGAACTGTATTGGCAAAGCAACAACGGACTGAATGGTAAACAATAATAGAAAGAAAGTGTCCAAAATCCAAACAAATCCTAAGAGCTATTAGGGCAATAAATCAGAAACAAGAAAAACTGGCAAGTCAGGTTAGATTTTGAAGCCTGAAGCAGGCACAGAGTGCCAGCAGGGAAAATGTGGTTTCCTCTAGTTAGGTTTGCAATGCTTCTCACATCCATACATTTTATGGGAGCACTTCTATCAAAGGAAGAAGACCAAAGAAGTGCTTAATGTATATACTTAGGAGCCAGTGTTTTCAAAATGAAAATTTACTTTACTTTACTTCCTTTTACTTTACTTCCATGTAAGCATGTGAAGGACTTGGATCAGAATGAGAAGTATTTCATTGCCAAATGGTCTTTTGCCTGGGCCAGGGATTTTTTTTAAAGGAGGTAGTGATACTATTCAGAGAAACAAGATTCAACATTCAGCGCTGAGCAAAATTTAACATAGACCGTTAAGCAAGAGAGACATAACTTACAGCAATTGAGAAATAGCTTCAGGAAGTAAGATCAAGAGCTGTTTTCTCTCCTCAGTTAAACTGCATATTTTATGTGTGAAGAAAGGATGGGAAAAAGGTATCCAAGGAGACAGAAAGTACACTTAATGCTTCAGGGTCCACTCAGCCTGAAGTGCTTAGCAACGCCAACCCCATGTGATGAAACCGCAAAACCCAACTTTTGCTAGCATATCCCTCTAATTAATGTACTTATTAGAACCTATATTAAATAATTAAACTACGTTGAGATGGCAGTAGGAAAAGGCAAATAACTAAGGTCCCTTTGATCCGTATACTTCTTCAATTCACAGGGGTGTGTTTTGCCATATTCAATTTATATTCTAGGCTCCTCAGTATTTATTTATTTATTTAAAATATTTATATGCCACCTACTCTACCTACAGCATCCCTAGTACTGACTAGGACCTCCCTATAAATGACCAGGGCTGGCCCAAAATATTTTGCTGACTGGGGCACAAGATAAGATTGCACCCATTACCTGAACAGGTTTTGCTCTTAATTTTACTTAAACATTGGTAATGGGACAGTAGCCTCCTCAGCACTTGAGGGTCTCATACAAGCTAAGAGAACAAAGAGGCTGCACATCCAACGATTTGGTTTTCCCTCCAACACCTCGCCATCATTCCCCATTCCTCAGGATCTGATGCCTGAGGTGAACATTTCACTCTGCCTTATGCTAGGCCCAGCCCTATAAATGACCAAGCAACATTTTTAGCACTCGTATGTGTGTGTGTGTGTGTGTGTGTGTGTGTGTGCATGCATGCATGTGTACACGTTGGGAGGGGGGATGGGGAAAACCACAGCCGATAATGACGACAGACATTCAAAGAATACAAGTTGATGAATAAGAAGTGTGACCTGGTAGGTTTTAAGACTTAGAAAGACAGTCATTTCCCCTCTCTAATGTGGGAAACTCATCTCTCACAAACAAGGCTACACAAAATGTCTCCCCTAAGGGTACACATTCATAACCCACTTTCCCAACATCCTGTGGAAGCATATAAATTGTTTCCCACACCCAACCCAATTCCTGTAACTTCGTATGATAAAAAATGTAGGGACTGATTCAGAGGTTATCTTTCCTTTTTCTGAAATGGCAGACATATGAATCACTCACGCTTCAACAAAGCCAGAAAAAAAGTGCAATGGGTTTGTTAGGAAAACATCATTCAACCTGTGCTCCAATCTAGGTACAATGGAATAATAAATACTAATAGCTACCTCGATTTTTCAGAGTGCTAGTTGTTCCTCATTGTACCTCTATATTGCCCAATGGCTGAAACTCTCTGAGTAGTTCACAATTCATGAATATGAAGCACAGATAAAATACAGCAAAAAAGGTCAGTACAAAAAATATAAAACAATGTACACAGTTTTGATTTAAAAAAAATACAAAACCTCTTAAAACCAGCTGACATAAATGCCCTTATATGCTGTGAAATACTTGAGATACCAGGGTAGTTTTAACCTGCCATGAAAAAGATAACAGCACTGACACTGGGCAGACCCCAATGGGGAGATCATTCTGCAGTCAGAGAGGCTGCTACTGAGAAGGTCCTGCCCTTTCCTGCAACATTTTGAACCTTCCTTGCAGGTGGAATTAGTTGGAATGCTTCAGATGCTGATCTGACTGTCCAGAAGGTTCAGGTTGGAAGGAACACTCTGGAAAGATCTACACAAAGTATGATGGCTTCAGCAGGTTTAGGAGAAACCCAGGATTTGTAGAAATGCTAAAGTATTTGGAGGGGGAGGTTTGGAGGGACCTCAAAACATACCACTGAAGACTGAGCATGCTTCATGACCAAGTGAGGATGCTTACTGCTGCAGGAGGAGAGAAGCAAAAACCAAGTCGAAGGGCAAATTTAAAGAAATATGCTCACCACGATAACTGGAATCAACCCTAAACCTCCCCCCCCACACACACATCTGCATGGCAATTAAGTTTAGAAAGAAGAACCAATTTGCCTCAAACTTCCAACAACTGCCCAGAGAAGCAAACTATTCAACCATTTTTTCCTTAATTTGCATTTCTACCTGAGAATCTAGTTATTTGAAATGTTTTTGCGATCTGGTCTCCTTCCTTTTTATAGCCTTGTTTCAAGCTCTGTGGACAGGAATAAATGCAAAGTGGCTTCCCCATGTTAAAGATCAATTGACATGTGAGGATGGCTGCACAGGAGTCCTATACTTAAAAACTTGCTGAGATGCCACAAGGGAAGAGTTTTGATGTGCTTCAGACGATGCTTGAAGTGGAATGCTAAATTTGAGACAGTTATGTAACAGCTTCTGAGAAGTGAGAGTAAAATGTCGCAGCCTAAACAAAATGTAAGAAATAACCTAGGCCTGTCTGGTTTGCTGCTATTTCCTCTACTACTGTTAATATTTTTTTAATGATTGAGTGTTCAAAACACTTAATGTAGACCATCTCTGTAACCCTTACACAAAGAATAGGGAACCCTTGGCCCTCTATACATTATCCAGCCACTGGTCCATTACAGACTACAGCTCCTCTGCCCATTGATTAGGGTAGCTGGCATGGGAGTCCATCATCACCTATTGGCAGGCAGGCTCCCCACTCCTTTCTTACACCCTTGTTAGATCATACGTGTCCATTTTCCTCCTATTGGGGATGAGAGCAGAGAAAGCCTGCCTTGCTTAGGGTTAGGGGTAGATACCTCACTACACTAAAACTCTCCTCTCACTGAAGGCTCTGTAATTACTACCAGTTACACTGGCTACCAATTGAAGGCCGGGCCCAATTTAAGGTGCTGGTGATGACCTATAAAGCCCTAAACAGCCTGGGTCCTGGAAGCGCCTTCTTCTCTATGTGCCTTCCTGACCTTTGAGATCTGAGGCAGAGGCCCTGCTCCGGGAGCCCTCCTTGAAGGAGATTAGGAAGGAGAGTACCCGGAGGAGGGCCTTCTCTCTAGTGACACCCCAACTATGGAATACGCTCCCAGAGAGGTTTGCCTGGTGCCGATGTCATATTCTTTTCTGTGTTTGACAAAATCCTTTTTATTTTCCCATTATTTTAATGTTTAATTGATTTTAACTGGGGTTTTAGTATATTAATGGTAGGATGCTGTGGAGTTTGTTTTATTATAAGCCATCCTGAAGGGGACATGATAGAAAAGCTTTTAATAAATAAATATAATTTATTAAATAAATAACATAACATAACCTTGATATAGCTCGGCCATGCCTAACCTGGTTCCCCTGAGACATTTTGGACTACAGTCTCCAGCATTCCTGATTAGGGGCTGATGGGATTTGAAGTCCAACCTTCTTATTGTACATCCCCACCCCATACACTGCTGACTATTATCTTTGACAAGTGAAGAACAAGCCAAGACACAATGGCATCTGTCACTCAAAGTCTAATCAGACTTGTGACAACCATTTGTTTGACAATCTCTTGTGCTACAGGTACCACAGCACCTGAACATGTTAATCCAAGTAATTATTTGACTGCTTCAAAATATTCCTTACAAATAATTAAGGTCTAGCCTATATTTGATAAGACTCAAATCTGAATTGATCACTTAAGGATAATTTCTGAGTAACTGAGGACAGTGTCATGAATTGTTAGGGCCGAACAGGGCTTCCTTCAATGTGTACAGCCTTGAAATAAAGGTGAGAGTTCTCGTCAAATTGTGAGTAGATGTGTACCTGTTGATCTGTAACGAACAAAGCAACTCAGAGCTTTAATCAGATTTGTATGTTTTGTGTTTCTGTGCACTGACAGTTTGCACCTTCTATTTTCTCAAGAATAGCATTCCATATTCACCTAGAAAAGTGCTCGTATCAGCGTGGAAACAGAACACCGGAGTCTTTTACTGAAGATTTATTTAAACTTGTTCCTTTGATTTGCCTTTAGCAATGAGCCATGCTCACATTGACCTTGCATTTTCTCCTTTATTCAGTGTCTTACAAAGGAGAGTGCACTGTACTATTCAGAAAAATAGCTATGACAGGTAAGCAAGGACCATGAATAAAAAGAATGGAACTAGCTGGGTCTGTTTTTCTTGGCACCACTAATAACAACAACTAATCTACAGACAATAACACCACACAAACGTTTTGTTCTTGTACAAAAAGTCCATCATCCACCTTTTGAAACCAAACTGCAATAATAAGTAATTGTTTAACAATGAAACTAATTAATACAGGTTTGGAAAATGGATATACTATGTTTAGCTGTGAGATATTACCATAAATTTCATGTTTTTGTTCATGAATGTTGCTCCAGTAATTATTAGCATGACGTACATGTGGCTTTAAAAGTTGGAGATTGCAGGTCCCCCCTCCAAGGGGTTTATACTCCAGAAATAGACATAATGGAAACAACAGAGTGTGTTTGTTTGTGTTTCAGGTTAGGGAAGCTAACAGAAAGAGGACTAGATGTATCCTTTTTTATTCAGACCTCCTCTTGCCCTTTAGCTGTTTTCAGAACTCTCAAAGGGTGACAAAATTAGGCACCCTCTTCAACAGCCAAATAACGTCACCTTGTCTCATCATATCACCATCCCACCAAGCAGGAGCTCCCTGCCCTTACCTTTTACTATTTCCAGGGTCCTGTCCCATATTCTCTTTCTGTCTCCATAAATGGCCACATCGCCATGTATACGATCGATGCCTTCAGCCCTACTCTGTTGCTTGCCACTCATTGCCTCTACATAATTGTTGGTCTCTATGCATGCCATTTTTTCCTTTGTGAGTAAAAAAAAATCACGTGGATAGGAAGCTTACTTGATGTCCAGGGCCTAGAGCTAGTGCCACATGGAGTGTTGAGGGAGTAAAAACAGCACCATCCCATGGCTACCTGAAGAACAACTGGGACATCCTAAAGTCCCATGCTTGAAACTTCTCTGAACACCGTGTATGGTACCCAGTGTTAGTGCAACTTCGAGCAGACTCAGTGAAATGAATGGCTCTATTCCAAGTAGGCCTAACATGGGGTGCAATTCCACAGTGGCACCTCCCTTCCTCAAACCATTTTTTCCATCAGACCTTTTGCTTAACTCCTTAATTCTGTCAAACTTTATGTACGACTGAAACAAAGCCTAGGCAAGGGTCACTGCATTTCCTCATATTCCTCTCTTGTTACTGTTGCCTCTTCCATTCTTCCCCATCCCCTGACCTTCCTTTTTTTCAACAGGAAACCTGTGGAAACTACAGCAGAAGCCATAGAAACCAGTGTGGTTACAGTTCCGTTTCTAGATCTTTGTAACAATTATCTATTACAAGAATATTACAAAAGATGTTAAAGATGCATTGCAGATGGCCAGGGATGCTGCAATAACACAGTTAAAACATGGAAAGAATTCATAATTATACATTTCCTACATGGATGTCCAAGCCAGATAATACACACAGTTTAAATCTTCTTGAATTAATGGGACAGGATAAAGGAAAAGACAGCGGAATATCTTACTGAGGGCCCAGATATCCAGGCAGGGTATTGACCCTGGCTGCAACCTCAGGGGAAAAGAACTAATGCACTGTAGATCACGCTTGAGGATATTTATGGAAACTTATTTACCTGTTTCTCTGCACCTTTTGTCCAGATCTTGCAAAATTTGCTGCAGCCAACCAGGAATAGTGTTAGAGCGCAGCCAGCAACCTTCTGAACAGTCAGTTGCTGGCCCAAACCCTTCTTGGCACAGAAGGAGCGGGCTTGTGCAGTTAAACTAGGGCTCAGTATGAGAGGCAGGAATACTTATGCTTCCCTCCATTACATGTTATCTCAAGAACCGCCAATCCTAGAATCCTTGTGCCCAGGCAGGAGGGATGGACAGCTGGTGGGTCAGTGGGGTGCGTGTGTGCAGAGCACCATAACTAACTCAGGGAAAGAGCCAGCTCCAAAATATATGTGAATATTTTTCTTGTTTTCACACTCCCCTCTACCTGGCTATAAATACAAACAGGCAGCCAGACACCTGAGGATTTTAAAGGAAGGAAATTAAAAGGCCCTTAAAGGAAACTGGTCAATCCTTCAGTTTTTCAAAACAGATCACAGCTTTCTGCAGTCTGTCTTTGGCAGTGCATTAACTAGGGAAGTAGATGATCAAAAACAAAGCTAAATGATTTCAACACTTAGAGTATCTGTAATGATTACAAGGAAGAGGTGTCTTGTCTCTCCCCGCACTTGCACCCCCAAGAAGATGGCTGATGCTTGCCTTACCTATTAAGTGGACAACCTCAGCACAGTACTGGATATTTCCTTGACTGGTCTGTACTGGTCTGCCTGCCTTGATTATAAAAATCTGGAGTGTGGGAAAAAAGATCTTAAATTGACCAATTTTTCATATCCTCCTAATGTGCAAGGCACTTTCAGAACCAACTGAAGCACAAGTGGATGATAGATTAGCCCTGTTGGCTGAATAAATAATGTTTTTAATAGTAGCCACTATAAATATTGTGTCCTCTGCTTAGTAACCAAGAACACCACTCTGGTGTAATTTATAAATACATGACTATGTCAAATTTACATTAGGAGTAAATGGTAAACCAAATGCTGTTAATTCACATCAGAGTATAAATTTGCAGTACAGTGCCGTGCCAGCTAGTTACCGCCATTTCAACAAAAACGGCATCCACTTAGGCACTATGCCTGATGGTGTTGGGCAGCCATACATGGCCGAGTTCCAGTTATTAAGGAGAGCGAACAGGTGGTGGCCGTTCTTGGTTACATCAAGAAACAGCCTGTGAAAACCAAGTCAGAGCTCTTCTGCTACTCTAATATGCGTTGTCCTTCTCCTGCGCTGGAGAAGGAGATTTAGAACCAAAGGGTTCTTCATCAAGGCTGCACTAGAGAGCAGCTGGTTCGTTAAGGATGGGACACAGGGTAGCTGCTCTAAGCAGGAAGAGAGTGTGAGCGAAACGCATCTGTTTCTTTTCCTCCCTTCCATCTCAAGCATTTAATGCTAAAACAAAACAAACACTTCACAAAACAGAAATCGATCAAGGAAGGGGTATTAAAATCCCACGAGCAAGCACTGTGCGATGGTGAGTGCTGGTTACAGCAGTTTGGCAGCGAGCAGTCTCCGCATCAGGCATCCGCCTGGGTCCCTGCTCAGAACCCCTGCAGCCTTGCATGGAAATGTGGTGCTGCGTATCCTGCAAGCGTCATACATCACCCTCTGCCATGTTGGACAATCAGCAGGGGGTTTACGCTTTACTTTTCAATCTGGTCTTTACAGGACTGTTTACCTTTTAAAGCATATGACTGAAACTTTGCCTTGATACTTGATTGTGCGATGTAGTTGGTTTGGCTTTAACATTCTGGAACGGTAAACTTACTGGTATATACATTAATAAATGCAGGTTGCAATTCTCAAGCAATGTGATTTTTTCATTGAATTGGCAGGCCCATCAATTTGAACTATTTTATCAGTCCCTGAAAAGCGTTTGCATATCCAGTGAGACTTCAGACATTCTTTCTTGGAATGGTATCTTTTTATGCTGTATCACAAACTACTTGTGGAACTCTGAGTTGTCTTGCAGTCTGGAGGCCTCCCGTTGAAGAAACACAAGTTCAAAGATCCAAATGGTCACAAGGGATTAGTTCTACTATTCTCTGTAGTGTGACCAATGTTTTTATTATCCCCTTGCATTCATTACTTCTGCAGAATGGTCTTGCTGAAGCTGAAGATTTGTTTATTATGCAGTGCTTGATTAATTTTGGCTAGTAAGACCTTCCAGTGAAAGGTGCTCTAAGCCACCTTGCCAAAACTGGCATCCTCCAGATATTTTGGACTACAACTATCACCGTATCTGGCCATTACTCAAGCTTGCTGGCTAGAACTAATGGGAGCTGAAGTTCAAAATATCTGGAGTGCACCAAAATATCTGGAGGGTTGGAGAAAGGTGTTTTAATGGTAATTCAGGCAGTAGTTTTCTGCATTCCTCTTCCAATGTACAACCATGAGGAAGTCTCCTAGGGTTGATTTCTCTTGAAATACCCTGCAGAGGTAGAGTTCATCATGCATGCTAGTTTTGTACTTGTTCCAGTCAGTAATGTTAACTGGCAGGGACCACCATGAAAACGAAGTACCTTGGATGCAGGGTTCTGGAAAAGGAAAAAAACCTGCCTCAATTGTAACTACGCAAATGCGATAATTGCTGGTGACAGGTGCAGGGAGTATCTGTGTTTACAGCTAGAAAATTAGCTCACCCACAAACCTGACTGTATGAATGTGCTTTCTTGTTGTTTCATTTGTTTTGGTTAGGAAGATGTTGCCAACTGCTAGTCTCAAAAAAGAAAGAAAAGAAAGAAATCATTCTGAGAGGGGAAAGGAGTTCCTGAGGTTATATGTACCTCAAAATCCTCCTCGATGTTGCTGTGACTCTTATCACAATAGCTAAGTAAAGAAACAATTAGTTTCTTTACTTAGCTATTACTGCTATTAGTGCAACCCACAACCTAATTAAACTAACATACTGCATTAGAACTAAAGGCCCACTTGATATCATGGGAGAAAATTGGTTTAAATCCCAGTACTTCAATAGAACTGTTTATAAAGCCATATATTTTATGGTATGCAGAGGATGTCAGGAAGCATTTGGAAATCCTTTCATGGGCTGGAGGCTCCCTGTGGGAGGCCATAAGGATCACAACTTGTGACCCTTCACACCGTGCATTGCCAAATCAGACCTATTTTGTGGAATGCCAGGGGCTTGACAAGTCTTCAGGAGCATGACAAAAACTGGTTTCTTGGCCCTTCAGGGAACTACCTGTGTGGTTTTTGACTGACATTCAGCTTGGCCTGCAAGACTGTCTTTACTGCCTAAGCAAGAGACCACATGGAATGTTTCCAGGGCAGCAGCAACCACCCCCAGAAATTGTAATACCAGCTTATATTCTCTGCATAAGTGACGCAAGATGAGAGTTGCTTTCTCCTCTTAGGCTGTATGTCCCTGGTCAGAAAAATCATTTGCACAAGCTTTCATGTAAAGCCCATATTGGGCAAGTCACCACCCTTCAGCCTAACATACTGCATGAGATTGTTGTGGTGTGAATAAGATGGTGCTATGGAAGCTGCTCTGGGTTCCTCACAAAAAAGAAAAATGGTGGGATATAAATGCACTGCAATGAAGATGATGATAACCTCAACGTAAGAATTGGACCAATATGAGATACTCTTAAAAGCAAGAGGGAAGAAATAGATTATAAATCGCATTGCGTAAATACTGGAATTCCTTTAGCACAATCTACTGGCAAATACATGCATTAATACCACCTGCAAATCTTACAAGAAAATATGTTTATTTCCAAAACAACGATTGTCAAAAGCACAAGGACAACTTCTGAGATAGGCAAGGTAATTGTTGCAAGATTTGTGAGAACCTCTCTATGTAGGTATCTGCACCGAATAAAACAGCAGCATGCCACCACTTTCTGATTAATCCACAAAAAACAGGGTGGTCTTTGCATGTAATTCCTCCACTAAGCCGTGGTTTAGCATTATCAGAACAAGCAGTAGTGAAGAAGATACTGGAGGCTTTACTTCTATAATTTATTAATTAGACAGAGTTTAGTGTAATAGTCAAAACTGTGCTTAAACTTAAGCTTAGTAAAAGAGCCCAAGTCTATAAACCATGCAGAAAACCCTGAGCTGAAAAAGCAGGTTGCAGGTGATGAGGAAGATACTTATCTGCTTGAGATCTTAGACAGCCATTGCCAGTCAAGGTGGATATAATGAGCTAGATCAGACATAGGATATTCTCTTCACTGTGTGGCAGGCAAAACTTCTCAGCTGGTGATTGTACATAAGAGTATTTTCCTGCCTGGAGAAAGGACACTGCTTGGGAAGAAGCTGGAAGGGTGACTGGGAACTACCTCAGACTTGCATCCCGCCTGCAGCCTAGAAGGTCTCAGTCCCTGGGCTAGGCAGACACATAATTTACGCAGGTGAAAGCAAGTTCCCATAAGAAGTGCTTTATGTGAGTTGCCACTCAGATGAATTTTAATCGTTCCAGTAAAAATCCTTTATTGTTGTTTTATTTTAAGTGGAGCAGTTTTTCCACTTAAAAAGAAAAACTGCAATTGGGGCAGCAATCTAATTATTATCACCCTGTCCTTGTAACTTTGCTTTCTGAGAACCAGAAACACATTCCACTGAGGAAAATGGGAGCACACGCATATCGTGAAGTATCAGGGCTATGAGAGATATTACTTCTCATAACTGTTCTTGGGGAAATCACAGCTCTTGTTTTGACTTCTCCCTGAAGGAATCCAAGGCATAACAACAGATAAACCAGCATCATCATGCTACACCTGCTGTTCACAGATAAATGAAGAAAGCAAGCAAACTGCAAGCCAAAAGCACTTAAATAAATAAAAGTTTGTCACAGTGCACAGTTGGTGAAAATGACAGAGCACATCTAATTTAGGAATAGGAAGAATCTGCTGGAATATTTCCATGATGTTTTTGTTAAGTTTTATGCAAAGAAAATATGCTGGGATATTGACAGATACTACTATGAATTCATAAAGAAATAAAATTCTATTTTAAGGATTTGTTTGCCTTTCTTTTATGAGCGATTCTTCAAAACCTGCTATATTTATGAGTTTGCATTATGATAATTTATTATTTTTATTAGCTATGACTATTTAAACAGGAGGACCTCCTGAATATTGTACACTGTTTCTTATTGGGCTGGGCAGGGAGGGGATAATTCTCTGAAATCAGAAGTAGGGATTCTGTACTGCTCATTCCAGGTTCACGATTTTAGAAATCCTACCCCGCTTTCCCAAACCCACAATGTCCAGTAGATTCCACTGCCATACTGGAGATGCAGTAGAGATTTAAAGACTGGTGGAGTACATAAGACTGCAAAACTGATGAGAGGAAGAGAAAGATTTGTTGTACAAGCCTGACTTCTACTCAAACAAGATAGAATGTTATATGCACTTCCCCAGGATGGTATTTGTTGTTGTTGCTGTTATGTGCTGCCAAGTCATCTCCAACCTATAGCGACCCTGTGAACACCCTCCAGGATGTCCTGTTCTTGACAGCCCTGCTCAGCTCTTATAAACACAGTGCATTTAAGCCTGAGCAGGTTCACTCCTTGTAAGTTATATTTTGTAAATGGCCTCAAACTTGGCAGCTGAGACAGACAGACCATGTTCTGTATGCCCTGTCTTGGTCAACAGGTAAGCTCAGCATCTGCTGAAGCTTCCAATTCATGCTCATCAGCAACCTCATTTACAGAGCACAAGGGCATCAGTCCACTGGTTCTCAGGCACAGGTGGCCACATCAAGGGCATAATCTCCCCATGTCAGGTGTTCCCCGGCCACACCTGCGGCAAAGCTGAATGCATGAGCGTACCCAGGTTAGAAATCAGTGCTCTCATATTCAGAATAGGCAACACTACCTTCTCCAGAAGCCTCTGGTCATTCATCCGCAGCTGCCTTGCCTAGGCTCAGGGCCCAGCTCCTTCACTGCCCCATAGGAAGTGCTTCAGGAGAGAGGCAGGCCAGGAGGTCCTCCAAGCCGGCTCCAGCTGGGTGTCAGTGACCCTGCAACTCACTGAGTTTTCACTTCTATCTTGTACTGCATGTTAAATTTTTATAATGCATTTTGTGTTTTTAATTTACTGTGAACTGTCCTAAAAGTTTCAGCTATAAGGTGGTATAGAAATCTAATATAAATAGTGCCATCTTCCACCAGCAGCCGAGGAGTTGCTGTTCTTTAAAACTACTGAAAATTGTTTATTGTGATATTGTTATATGTTATTATATGTTATTTGTTACTTGAGAGCCAGTGTGGTATAGTGGTTAAGAACGTGGGACTCAGACTCAGGCAATTTGTATTCTAGTCCCTGCTCAGCCATAGAGCTCACTAGGTGGCTTTTAGCCAGTTACAGACTCTCAGCCAAGCCTACCTCACAGGGTTGTTGTTGTGAGTTTAAGATTAAGAGGAGGAGAATTATGTAAGCTGTGTTGAGCTCCTTGAAAGGAAAAAGGGGGGATATAAATTTAATAAACAACCACATAAGCTACCTTGATAGGATTTGAATTCTGAAAGGTGGCATATAAATAATTGTAATAAATTAGTATTTTTAAATTCTTTCAGGTACAGTCATCAGGACTGCAGCCTCTCCTCGAGTATAGACTGGGAGGCAATTCCAGCAACATCATTTCCGTACACTTTGTGAAATAGCCCCTTGTAGGTTATGGAGAGTGCCTTCTTCTCATGGTTTGCTTGAGAAACATTTGCCTAAGCATAGTGATGATGACATTCTCCACATTATCAGTTGATCTCACTCAACCATTTAAAATGTAATAATTTTCCATGAGCCTAAGTTTGTGTGCAGCATGGTGTGAGTGGGCTGCATTACTCATCTCGAGGTACATGGCAAAATTCCTCACACGTTATTTCCTTAAAATTCAGCCAGACAATCAAATGTCTCTTTTACGCAAGGGCCTCACTGGTACTGATACCTGCATGTTACACATATGCATCCACTGCTTAGTTTGCCTGCAACCTGCTGTCAGTCATATACATGCATGCTACTTACTGCATATAATGCAGCATTACCTTTTTTGACACATGGTGAGCATGTCTTTTGCCTCCTCTCAACTAGGTTCATACAGCATATCGCAGGTGGGTACCAGAGAAAAGAGATTCCCCTGCAGGAGCCCCCATGGCTGCAGAAGGCCCTCCGCTGGAGTTCGGCTTGAAGTCTTCCCTGCATACATTTAAATGCCACCTTAAGTCTTCCTCTTTCAGCAGGCATATTATCCCCCAAGTAGGATGCAGTAAGGGATGGTTTATTTGTTTATTGGTCAGGAATCCACACAGGTAGACTCAATCTGTATGGGTATTCAGGTATCAATAAGCCATATACTTGTAGAGCCTCCCCCCCACACACACACTTTTTGACACTTTCAAACTCCCACATTAAAAATGGAGCTATCAAAAGGAACTACCCTCATAAATAGGGTGGCTCGCAATTTTGCATATGCCTGAGGTGGCAGTATCTGAGGAACAGGAACAAGTACAAAAGTGCATGGCATGCAGAACATCAGACTTGGGGTCCCCAGGTGCCAACTTTCATCTCATTTTCCCTCAACTGCCAAATGTTTGGCAGTTTCCCAGGTTTTGTGCCACGTCCCTGCCCATTCTAAAAGGTTTGAATGCGCCTCCTAATTCTGAGTTACTGGCATAGGTGCTTTAAGCTAAACAATGCTTTCTCCCTCTTCCTGTGCCTCCTTTTGCCTTCAGCCTGCCCTCCCCTGGAATGGAGCCCCTAAGAGTGTCTCCAAAGTGGAATGTGGTTCTTGGCTTGTATACATGAGTTGTTCATTCCATGTTCTTTGGGTATTTTTAATACTCTTGATTAGGAATAGTTCTGTTACCCATTTTACTCAGGACTTAAGACTCATCTTTCACATGCTGCACTTGCTTGGGCAGCCATGAAAGATTTCAATAGGCCTAAATTTATATACTTTTCTACTAACATAATTTTAATAAACCATACGTTGGCCCAAGTGATTTCTCTGGCTTTTCATGGGCCCCTAAAGAAACTTCAGATTCTACCTATCACCCCATCATGTCTAATTGGTCCTTGGGGATGCTAGCTGCTTCAGATTAATCAATTGAATTAAAAGGGTATACTCCAAGAATTTTTGTTCAGTCAACCGGTAGTTTTAATCTTCCTTGAGAAAATTAACAACTTTCAAGTCTAATTCAGATCATTGCCTTTCTCATCTGCAACCTAGCAAGTTCCTCACAGCATCTGCAAATGTAACTACTAATCAAATGTTTGGATGAAATTAAGAAATGCAAAGCAAAGAGGGGTGGAGATACTGAACTGGGTTTTACCGTCCAACTATAAGAGGCAGATGACTGTCATGGAGTCTTGGAAAAGAGGTCAGCTTCACTTAGAGACCTCTAAGAAGATGACCCACATATATTTTAAGGAAGTGTGGAAAGTTATAAGACAAAGATATGTAGCTACTGCTACATTATAAAAACTGCTGTTTTGAAGAAAGGCTCAACAGGTTATGAACCCTTTTGTGTTGTGCATGTTGTGATATTAATCCAAAATGTATCTATTTCTTCAAGGACATCAAATGGCGGTGATGGTTCTCTCTCCTCCCCTGCCGATTTTATTCTCACATCATCCTGTGGGATATGGTAGGCTGAGAGTTAGTGACTTGCCCAAGGTCACTCAGTGGCTGAATGGAGATTGAATCAGCTCTCTCTGGTCCTCATCCAACACTCTAAGCACTACACTACTTTGTTCCCTTCTACAGTCCATTCTGAGTCCCTCTGCCCCAGAAAGTCATCTGTGTGTCAGGAAAACACAGGAAATATCAGCACATGCCTGCACGTACACAGCCCAATACTGTTTGTGTATGGATCCATGGACTGGAGCAGGAGTCCAACGCACATAAGAAAAGCACAGGCACTTCAAACACCCTGCTGCAGAAAGTAGTGAAGGGTGTGCAGAGGCTTAGAAATATCTTTTCCAGGGATTGTTCAGCTCAGAAATACTCCCCCCAAGCCACTTTTTACTCACTGGGGAGTTACTGGGTCAAATGTAATGTTCATACCTTGGGTCAAAGCAGACATTGCTTTAAATCTGAGTCTAGAAGCTACATCTTTTCTTTTCTTTTTTACTTAATTCTTATTTTAGAATATGTTCAGCAGGAATCTGGATCTGGAATCTCCCCTCACCCTTGATTTCTCACACTAGAGTCTAAATCCTGATGTAACTCCATAAATTGGCTCTATTTAGTGTAAGTATTAATGTCCTACCTGAAATGGGACAGAGTTTCACCAGCTACTTCTTCTATATGCTTCCCTGTTCTAGCCTTAAGAACTGGTAGTTTTAATCTTCCCTCAGAAACTCAAATCTAATTCAGATTATTGCCTTTCTCAGTTGCAGCCTATTTTCCCCAGACCTATCAAGGAAGAAAGTTGGCATTCACTCCTTCTGCTTTAGGAAGGAGTGCCAGGAGTTTCAGGTGGACACTTGTGCTTATACTGAAAGTGGGGCCAAGTTATGCTGTTACATCAAGAACAAAATATTGATGCCTCCTATTTCAGGTATTAATGAAACAGTCATTGGTCTTTCTAACTGTAAAATACAATTGTGTGCATGGTGGGCTAGAACAGCCATCAGTTGTGTGACCTTAAGTATCGTCAGCACTGTTGAGTCTGCTTGGAAAGCGTTTCTCTGACAGAAGCCTTTATTTTCAAGTCGTATTGGGAGCAAGCCTCAACAGATTGCAAAGCAACCCATGTTCTTAATTATGAGCTTTTATGAACAAGATGTTCTCATTTTAAATTAATTTGATTGGATAAAAAACTTCTTTAAATGAAAAGATATTCTCTCAAACCTCTTACTCAGAAGAGATATCCTTTTAGGTAAAATGGACACCATTTAATTCAAAGCTTTTCTGTAACACACACACACACATATAGAGAGAGAAAATGAATGAGCGAGCTAGGTGAATGTCATTAGAAATCTTCAGTGCCACTGATATGCTGTGATGGCAGAAAATTATGTCACAGAATATTGAAAGCAAAGCACAGATATAGATCCTTTACAGAATTTTGCTTAATAACTACTTGATTAAGTTTAATTAAAACAATACTTTGGGGACCAGCTGGCTGAATGACGGTTAATGAAACAGAAGTTAAGTACATTTTTATCAGAAAGAATAATCAAGCATTGAAACAAATTGCTAAGGAATGTCATTTGGGATCAAGGCAGACTTTGGAAATGTGTATTCTGAAAGGTATTTTATTACCATACGTTTAAAAAACTTGGTTAAAAAAAACTTCATTATTTTTCAGAGTTTCTACTGCTGCTTACCCCAGTTCTTTAATTTTCAGAATTCATTCTAAGAAGATTTTATGCTGTTCTGAATTTTATCTGAAATACCTTACATGAACATTATTTTTAATTTTTAAGAAATCTGATTTGCCATTAAGAAATTCTGTATAAAATGTCCTACGCACCATAGATATCACAGTTGTGAATACATTGACTTTGGTCAGATAATATATTATTTACATGTATATGCCAATACATAGTGTTTATTTTTTACCATTTGTCCAGTAATGTTTTGGCATTTCAGAAGTGTTAACTCCAGTTATCGTGTAGATTTTGTTGTGCAGTAATGCAACACTACCGCAGTTTTTCATCAAAGATCAGCTATCATTGTAAATATCTTACTTAACATTGTGGCATTCACCCTGGAGATGCTTCAATTGTGGAATGAAATTGTTTGAGTTGTGGTTAGAATACCACAATACATTTTATCATGTTTCTCCGACTCTTTATCACTGGAAAGGTGGATCCTATTTTCCTGGTTAAAATTACCAAGGGATAACTTATGTGGTGTCATATTGTCTCTTCCTTTACATCTTTTCATCTTCCCTGAAAACTCACAATTTCTGTTGAGCTTTTGGTTTAATCCCATAGTGCTCTTCTCTCATCTCACATTCTGTCTACCTTCCCTCTTCCTCTTTGCCTCCTGTCATTTGTTTATTGTTCTCTCTCATTTCCTTCCTCTGCTGTTTCTTCCTTTCTCTGAGTTTAGATGGTGAACTCCTTGGGACAAGGACCCTTTTTATTATGTTCCACAGTAACGCACAGCACACACTCCATGTATTATGTAAATTAATGAAACTCATTGTCAACTCCTCTAGAAGCAAGAGGCCCAACAGATGTCAGCTTTTCCTAGTACTGTGCAAACATTCCAGATGAGTGCATTCATTCTCCACTCGATCTGAAAAAAATGGATTGACTGTTGGATGGATATTATACCCTCTGATGGAGTCAACTGGGTGACTTTGGGCCAGTGACAGACTCTCAGCCCAAGCCACCTCACAGGATTGGTGTTGTGGGGATAAGTTCGAGAGCAGGAGGAGGAGAATAATGAAACCACTTTGAGTTTGTTGTTAGATTTATATCCTGCTTTTTTCTTATAAATAAAGTATTCAAAACCTAATATTAGTAATTGGCTCAATTTCCTATCCCATCATTGCTACTACTCAGAAACAGTAGCATAAACTTTGCACATCCAAAGGCATAATATTGGGAGTTATAATCAGAAATGATTCTGATTATGCTCTTTATGACTATACATAAAAGATTAGCTAGAGATGTCAGTCACAACTGTTAACTTAAATAAGAGAACTGTCAAGAGAAGAATTCACAATTCCAAATTATTAGTGTTGTAAACTAAGGATTTTTTAGTTTCTCATAAGGGGCTTTTACCTCTAATAAAACAAAGAAGTCATATTTGAATTGTAATGTCTATTATTTTAATTTAACGCAACTTATCTGCAGGCCTGCTTTACCAGAGGAAAAGCCATGCCATCAAATGGCTTATGACAGGAGTATAGGAGTTGAAACTAGGAACCACAAGAGCAACATGGCTGAACAAGAACAGTTCTTGTTCCAGTTAATATACCAAGTCCTCAGGGAACACTAATAAACCGGGAATGCTCACTCAGCATGCTAAGATAAGATGCATACTGTGTTAAATGTGCAAGTCCAGGCAACTCATGCTTCTTGAAGCCAAATCTCCAGCCCTGCTATTCATACTCAGTTCCATTCCAAACATTGAACTAGCCAGATGAAATAAGGGCCTTGGGTTTAATTTCAGGTGATCGGCATAGTTTTTGGTCACACTGTAGCATGACTGAAATAATTTGGAAATACTTTCTTTAGACCACACCATTTGCAAATTCAGCTGAGGGATGTGTGTGTGTGTGCAGGTGTGCCTGGGTATTGATTAAGTCAGCCCCCTACACACGTTAAATAAAATTAAAAATCAAATTCCTTGCCCAAAAATACCCAGTTACTTAGAAAGAATACAGATTAGACCTATTCTAGTCCAGTTTTCAAACTCCTCCCTTTATGATTCCCACAGCATGAAGTGATACAGGTGAGGGAAAGCTTTACTACTTGATTCTGCTTGTCAGTTGGCTAACAGTTTGTTTGCAATATATCTCCCTCAAACATTAAAACATAGTTCTTGTATTTGATACACCAATTCACAATCCAATTCTACACTGTATTGCTAATTATGGAATATGCTCCCCAGTGAGGTTTGCCTGGCGCCGAGCCTATACTCTTTTCGGCGCTAGGTTAAAACCTTTTTATTTAAGTGTTATTTTAAAAACGGTAGTATTTTTACCGTTTTACAGTCGCTTTTGTTTTGTGTGAATTTATTGTTCTCATTTTGATAATTTTATTGTTTTATCGATTGTTCTATTGTTCTATGGTTTTGCTTTTAATCATGTAAGCCATCCTGAGACGCGATAGTGAAGGACGGCATACAAATGTGTTAAATAAATAAATAATCCACGTGTGTGTGTGTGTGTGTGTGTG
This sequence comes from Varanus komodoensis, assembly GCF_004798865.1. NCBI lineage: Eukaryota > Metazoa > Chordata > Lepidosauria > Squamata > Varanidae > Varanus > Varanus komodoensis. The sequence goes on from NW_025336045.1 coordinate 6,439,024, forward strand.
TGTGTGTGTGTGTGTGTGTGTAAAAGGAGCAATCATTATCATTCATATTGCATGAGGCTAACCAGTGAAATAACACTGCTGAGCTGTCCTGGGATATTGGAAGACATTGTAACTCCCTGGGGAATGACCTTTTCAACAGGAATTTCCAGTATCTCCGAGGGAAATGAAAAGACTGGTCCGGCCTATCTTGGAGAAAGTGTGAGAGGGAGACTGAGCTTGAAAAAAAGCAAGGAAGGTAGTGTCCCAGGGTATTAAAGAAATAGCAGCTCAAAGAAAGTGGCAGAATAAGCACTGGGCTGAAAAATGAAAGTGTTTGGAGAAAAAGACAGGTAGGTAAGACAGGAAAATGAGGGGAAGGGCAGCAGGTGAGATCTGAAGGCCCTCTGTATCCCTTCTAACTCTACTACTCTATGATTCTATGATGATATGGTAACTGTGATGAAAATTCAAAAGGCACAATCAACCCCCCCCCCCCCGAAAACTATTAGCAAGAAAGAGGAGAAAGAGACAAAGGTGCTATTCAGGATGGAAGGTGCCTGAAAGAAGCAGTGCCAAGTAGGGTGTGGACTGAAAATCAGGGTTCTGAGGAAGGATGGATGATAAGAGTCATGGAACCAAAAAATAAAAAGGAGTGGCCAATAAAGTGAGGCATGTCTTAACAACAGGAAGGACTATGTGCCATTGGCAAGAAAGACGTCAACATGGACTAGCGCTTTAGATGTTCAGCTGTTATGATCCAGAAAGCCAAGGATGCAATTTTATGAAAGGCTGTAATTCTACATTTCCAAATGCAAATTGTCCCAGTCTTCCATCAACATTAGGCACTGTGTGTGTGTCAAACTCATTCAAACTACAGAAAACAATTGGAAAATAGGAATAATCAAGGCTGCCTGATCTAGAAGGCAATTTGCAAGGATAAAGCTATGTCTTTCTAATGCAAAGACTAAGATACTGTAAGAATGGCTTCATGTATACCTTATGTGATAAATGCACTTACATGTATTTATATTGGCATCTCTGACATTTCCAGCTGAAACAATGAAATTACCCAACACTGCAACAGTCAAAATGCTGAATATCCTGGGAAACTGACGATGCTGTACTTGCTTTTCACATTAGAAAACTTCCCTAACAGCTCTTTAAGCAACCCATCATTGAACTGTACAGCTGATCAAACATTTCTTCAACAATCTGGTGTCTCATTTATGAAAACAGGTCGCTTCCACCACTGAACCTCAAATGGTAAGAAAATTGCTATTTTGCTATCAATAACTGTAAGCCACACTGATGCACATCACTCTTTAAAAAATTATAAACCACTTCTTTAGAAATCAAAGCATATTATACATCTGTATGTCTCACTTTATCATCTTTGTAAACTGTTACCTAAATATCTCACAACCTAATAGCTGCCCAGACAGCCTCCCAAATAATATTTTTCATCCATTTCCTCTTTTGCTTGAAGCATCAGGTAGGTCTTTTGTCAACATGGCCAATGCTATAACCTATTCTGATTTGCCTGGGAATATGTCTCACTGAGGAGCCTCTTTCTGACTAGGGTTCAACTACAAAAAATTAAAAGAGTTATTTCCTCTTTTTTATGCTCTTGCTAGAGACACTTAAAAATGCAATTGTTTACCAGATATACTAGCATTCAATACACCCTGTCAAAGGAGCTTTGCCCATGTTAAGATGGTACTGATTGTTATGTAAAACTTGGAGTCAGTCACAAATGGGAACTGTCTTTAGTATAAAACACAAGGACAACAAAGCCCATCTTCTCACCTTTTAGACTGCTGCTATTAAGACTTTATAACACACTGCACTGGTGCTATTTTCTCTCCTCATTCCTTGGTATAAAGAACAGACACTGCAGATCATAATAACCCTAGTCTAGTGAAGAAGAATTCCCACCCCACCCACCAAACCATGTGTCATGAAATGCTACTGCTTTGTCTAATGAAATCATCACAAAAAGTGTCATTATCCAACATCTTACTGAAAAGGCCAGAAGTGGTTCACCACTTGCTTTCTTCTAACTGACATCACAAGAAGTAGAGAATAATGCTCCTTCCACTCAAATAGGACTGGTTTCCCCTCACCTGCTCCCCATCCCCAAGACTGACAGATGGACCAAGGAGGAGGATTAAGTATATTTTCTTTGCTTTTTCATGTACAACAGCACAATTCTTGATAACTCCGTTGCTGCCTTAATGAGAAAATGCTGGAAGATGTGTTAATTCAGATAAGAGTGCATGGCCTGTATCCAGCACATAGATTATCACAAAGGGGAATGAGATACACACACATCACACACACACACACTGCAGAGGGAGTCAGTCCCTGAGTGTAGCAGCAGCAGTCAGATGCCGCTGAAAGGCAGCCTGGTGTGTTCACACACCACTGCTCTGCGGCGGCTGCCAAAAGAACAGAGAGCTGGCTCCTGCTGCTGTTCTCACTGCTGCTGCGGTGACCAAAGTCGACTCTGGTATTCCATACAGAAGGGACTGCCACCCTTCCCAGGATACAGATGCTAAGAAATTACTATGGGCTATTTCTATAAACCCCTGTAGAGGTTTTATTGCAAAAGGATGCTGGCTGCAGAGATGTTCACACCAGAAGTGAAAAAGTCAAAATGACACCTCCCACTTCTCCCCATGCACTTTAGATTGAAACTTGGCTTTTTAATAGAGAAATAAAATGAAAGAGTGGAAGGACTTGACTGCAATCTCCTGCCCAAAGTAGTCACTTTCTATAGCTTCATGATAAAAGCGGGGCTCCATGTCTAATGGAGAGATGAATGCAGGCAGTCTAAATGCCATTCTTCCTGCTTCCCACAAATTATCTCTTTCTGATGCTGAGAGCTCTAAGGCAAGATTTGATGGTAGACAGCTATGGTAGGACGAGAAGGCACCACAAGCAATCTTTATAAGCAAGGTCAACAGGGTCAACAGTGTAGAAAGTACTATGACCCACAGGGTTTGCAGCAGCTTTCAAGTGACACAAGTGCCAATTCTATTTATGCTTACCTGAGAGAAAGCCCCATTTTATCCAGAGGGAATTAATTCTGAAGAAATAGACATCGGATTGTGCTATTAATTAGAAAGTCAAATGTAACAGAATAGATCAGCATTTCCCAACCTGGTGCCCTCCAGGTGGTTTGGACTTCAACTTTCATCAGGCACAGCCAGCATAACCAGTGCCTGGAGTTGCAACCCAAAATACCTGGAGCTCACCAGGTTGAAGGAGCTGCCCTGAATTAAGCTCAGTCTTCAAGCTGCTACTGAATTATCTTCAACTGCAAGGGCAATGGCTGAAGTATTTCCTGTATTTCCCTTTATCTGCAAATTCTTCTCAGCCACCAAGAAATCATTATGCCAGAGAGCTGCACAAAGTGCCTGTCCATCTTCCTCCACCCCTTTAACTTCAGGTCAGGTCCCTCCTGCAGCTATCCCACTGCAGTTATGTAACGTTAGCGCTGTGCGTTTCCTGCCACCTTCTGTTCCTCAATCAGCTCATTTGGTGGGATGTCCTGGGATTAGAAGATCATTATCTCAGGCTCAGGAACCAAGGAGTTTATTGTCCACAGAAACCATGCACTGGGATTTGTAGAATGAGAACACCTACTGCATTCCAAACAAGCTTGGAGGAAAACACAGTGGGTGCAGGGTGGAGGGAGAAGAATGAATCCAGCTTAACGAAGGAGATGCTTCAGGTTTGCTAACTGTATCTAGCAGAATAAATAGTCAAAATAGGGGGAGCAGGAGCTCTGCCACTCAAGGTGTTGAAGAGTATAAAGTATCCACAAAAACAAGGCACTGTGCACAAAGCCAGGGCTGACTTAGCAAAAAAGAAGGGGGGCAGGTGAAGCAGGAAATTTGATACTGCCAGATAAGAAAAGCACAAGTATACGGCAGGTATTAAGAAAGGGCCATGAGTAAGGAATCTGTGTACATCTATGCATTACTTTGTAGTAAATCTTTGCATTACTATGTGTGAAGAGCAAACTATCCAAAAGGCATGGTGTGTTCATGCAGAGAATGTTTAAGATTAAAGGTAACTCTGTGAGGAGGAAAATACATGATGAACCCTGAAAATAGCCCAGTGAATACAGTAATTTGGAAAAGGATGTAAGGGAAGCATGAAGCATGTGCATGTGTGGGAGCTTTGCTGGTTTTGTCTTTGGCTTAGGTGCATGGGTATTTGGGAAAGAGCATTGGGGTCAGCTGTACTGAGGTTGACATTGGCATGATTGACTCAAAATCTAGTCCTTTGTTGGCTTAATTGAGCCTTGGATCTCCCTGCCCATTGGTCTTTCCACCAACATCCTTCACAGACAATTTTGCTGTATCCAAGGAGTCAGGATGAGTGCAGGCTTTCTCAGCATTCCACTTTTTCTTCACTAGCCCTATCTGCATATCACTATCCCTATGAATATTGCTCCAATATATCCTGTCTTGGTTTTGGATTTTCCGGGTCAGTAACAAATACAGCCATAAACCAAAGGTTTCATTTTGCATAGACAAAATGAACTTCCTTGCAAGTCACAGAGATCTGCGAAGCCTGATTTATTTAAAAACAACAACACAGAATTGTGTTGCCTTCCCCCACCCCCAGTCTTCCCAGGTTTGGCAGAGAAGTTGCAGCCACCTCATCAATGTACTTGCTCATAAGGGCTTGTTCCACAAAACTTTCTTTGTTTACCCTGTAATTAGGGCTGGCCCTTCCATCAGGCAGCAGCAGATGCTAAGGGGTGGGGAGCAAGCACAGCTGTGTGCACCACACAGCCTGCCCTGCACCAGCCAGCCACCCTCAGGTGTATTAGCCCAGCCTTCCCCAGCCTGGTGTCCTTCAGCTGTTTGGGACTGCAGCCCGCAATAACTCTGACCACGGGCCTCACTCACTGGGGTTGCTGCGAGTTGGCGTGCAAAACATCTGGAGAGCACCATGGCGAGAGAGGGCTGTGTTAAACGATACTGTTCCACTATTCGTACTCTTCGCCTCCGGCAGAAAAATGCCTTCGGTCAGCACTGCTTCAGCCGGGCACACGTCCCTAAACTATGAGCCGCGGAGCTGAGTCTAACCAAACATTCGCCTAAAAGTTCTATCTGAATCTGAGGGGAAGGCGCCTAGGACCGCAGTCTTAATCAGGTGTAACACTGCAGCGAACTGAGCTGGTGGGCTCTCCCCCCGCCTGCGCGCGCCATGCATACACACGCGCCTCACCGCGCATCTTGATTGGCTGAGCTATCGCTGAGTAGAACGCCTCGCTTTCCGCGCGAGTCCGTTTTCGGAGCTGCCTCAACCTGCTCCTCCTATTGTTTTGATCCTTTCCCTCAGGAGTAGGCTCGCGCCTCTCCTCTCTACCCCCTCTCCGCGGCTCCTGCATCTGGGTCGCACGTTACTTAGGCGTTTGGGGCGCCCCATTTCCCCACCTCTCTCTCTCTCACCCTCCCCGCCCCCCCCCCGGTTCTATTAGTATCCACCAAGCGGTTAACACAGCACGTCTGGAGTGTGTCATGGGAGAAAGAGCTCTGGCGCTCCCTCAGTCCCCTCGCATGCAGGGAAATAGCTGGCGTGAGCGTGCGCGCTCGCCCTCCCCCGCGCGCGCGCGCGCGCGCGCTCTCACAAACATTTTATACATATACAGAAAATACCATTCTCTGTGCCTTAAAATACTCTGCCGGCGCATCAGCCGCGTGCTCCGAGCAAAAGGAGCAAATCGATCACCCCGAGCCCCAAACACAGCGAGGAAGTAACCTCCCTAAGCAGTCTGCTTTTTGTTGTGGTGGCAGTTGTCGCTGTTCGGTGTAATCATAATGGGTTGAATGACCTTGCGGAAAACAATCTTTCATTGGATCCCTTTACAGTGGGAAACAAACGACCTTTTTTATGCTTCTAAAAAATTGTGCTTTGAAATGTCAAAGACTTCATCTCTCACCAGTTTAAAAAGAGAAGGGTGCGGGAGAGAAAGGTAGTCAAACGCAAATTTATTAGCCTCGAGATCAATACTCGGTTCTGATGTTCTCATTCAGCGTGGCGTGGTTTTGGTATTGTTGCTGTTTTAAAAGCCAGATCATTACAGTATACAGCTTCTCATCTTGAAACAGCTTTAGGGTAATTCTCTTAGTTCGGCAAAATAATCATCATCATAGCGGGAGCATACAAAAAGATAACAACAAATGTATCGCTCAACTTTAAGATGATTCTCAATACTCTAAAGTGAGATGGGAGCTGGTGGGGGGGGGGGTAGATAACCTAAGCATATTTGCTTTAAGCTTCTAAGTACCAACATATGGCACACAAGTCCGCTATCTAGCTACATCTCAATCACGCCCCTCTCTCCCAAAAGCTTCTGGCCGTGTTGGAGGGAGGGTAATCTCTGAAAACAGCGTAGAACTAGTCTGATATTCAATAGGCACCGTCTTCGTTTCACATTTGATGGTATCAAAAAGAGTCTAAACAGCAACTTTAACAGATCTGTAATATCTAGTGATTTGCGTTCGTATGAGAAAAGTCTTCTATTTATAGGTTCACACACATACACACTCGGCAATTATCCTTTATAGCTTTCTTCCTCTCCCCTTTCTGTATATTTTCCCCCCTAAATGAATAAATCATCTTCCTCCTGGTCACCACTTCCAAGATGTTTTCCTTTTCTACCTAGGTTCCTCCTAGCAAATAACAAGATGATGTGCATCGCCCGACAGAGCTTTATATTGATTTCGCCACTGCCTCGGTGCTTAAGTTGTGCAAAGGAAAACCCCGTTATTTCTGATTGGATTTACTATCCAAGAGTACAGGGATCACTTACAATTTCTGGTGAACGCTGTCCCTTAAAGCAAAGGCTGAAACTCAACGGTGCGGTAGTTGTTCTTCTTGTTGTTGCTTTAAACTGGTAACAACTGAGGTTTGCTAAAGAATCAGGAATGAATTGGTCCCTGCTTGTCTCTTCCTTCTCTGCCGTTTAAATCCCTTTTGGATCGCTTCTGCAAACCCAGCAGCAGCAACCGCAACACGTTCCTCCGCTTTGCTCTGCACTGCAGATCAGGAATCCCAAAGAAATTCAAGGTTCCCTTGCAGGATGGCGCTGCCGTGCGCAGGCGCTTGCCAGGGAAAAAACCCCCCAAAAGCAAAAAACAAAACAAAAAAATCTCTGGCCGGGGTAATGTAGAAATTGGCTACCCGTCGCATCCACGGCTTTGCTGTTACCGAGCATGCTCCTTTGGAACTGAGCAGGCGCAATAAGCCCAGCTGACGCCTTTGCCCGCACTAGGAAAAGGTTCCAACTCAAGAGCTTGCCCACGCAGATCACAGACGCTGGCAGCGAGCAAAGAAACAAAGCGGTGGACGGGGAGGCAGCTACTTGGGCAGAGTTGTTATGATAATGGAAGCTTCCTCGAAACTGCGAGTGTGGGTGTGATGCTTGATTTTCTATGAATAGCAGAATTAAGCCGGGTTAATGAGAAGGGCCGAGCGAGGAGAAGAATTAGGAGGAGGCATGAAGTAAAGGGGACATTCTAGAGATGCCGCATGAGACATCCGAGGAGCCCACATCACTGGGGTCGAATATAGGGGGACAAGCGCGCAGTGCCATTTCCCCATAGAGTGGAAGGCGGCTGGAAAGGGACTGCTGCTCGTGGAATATTCTTGCATGAAACGGTTTTTGCAGGGCTTAGTAGTGATGAACAACCTGCAAGACACGTTTGACCAAAAGGTGGTTTGGCACAAAAGGGATCTGTGCCTACACTATGGAAAGCAAAGGCCAGGTTTCCAATTGCTTGCTCCCAACCTGCTTTTCAGCATAGCTAAATTTAGATCTGTCCCTTAACACTACCACTATCTGAAATTATGAGATTAATTGTAAAGATATTAACTGTGTTGGGAGGGGAAGAGTAGAGTCAAAAGTACAGGAGACATTTTGGGGAAAGAGTCTTACCTCCCCACCCCCAGTATGTTGTGTGTGTATATCAGAGCATTTCCATAACGCTTCATTTTTAGAAACACGAAACATGCAGCTCCCAAGAAAAAATCAGATAAGATTCCATAAAGCCATTCAATAAAGCAATAAAATGATAAAATAACTCCATAAAATGACCAGGGATAGTTGGCAATGCTAACAATCAGGGAAACACCCAAGTAAAGAATGTGTCGCGTTCTGTCCCTTGCGTAAGCCACCCTTGCCAAATACGTCTGACACAGTAACACGGCACCCACCTGCTGTGGTTGGAACATGCAAAAAGGCAGCTGGCACATACCACAACCATTGATGGTAATACACCATGGTGGATTGTGGTGATCATGCAAACCTAGTCGTTATCTTGGGCTTGTCTCTATTTAATTATTTAATCATTTATTGGTGTTTGCCCTTTTACCTTTCCTTTCTGTGATAAGCATGTGCAAAGAGACAGTTCAAGGTACAGCACTATACATAATAACACAAAATACAATCATGATCATAAAAATGAAGAAAATCATAGCAATAATTTTATAAAACACAAGTGTACAGTTAAAAACATAGTAGTCCTTCAATAAAAAATACCTGCTTGTCTTAAGACCTGTTTTCAAAGCATGTAAACAAAGCTCCTATATAGTCTGTATCACTCGAGGGAAAAACACCTCCCTCTCATTGCCACCAATCTTATTTCTATCCACAAAAGGAGGACTACAGAAACAACACAGATCTTGGTAAGGTTCATGTACGTAGGAGGAGGTGATTAATGAGCTTCCCATGGGAACAAGGCCAGCTCAAATGCATCTTGCCAAATGCATTTCAGGATGTTCCCTTTCTTGTTGAGGACATTCCTCCTCCCCACTTTCAAATTAAAAAAAAATCAGGCTAACAAGTCAGAAGAATTTGTTGCCTGCTGTATTGGTCCTTGTCTGAATAGAAGCTTGCGGAGTTACCTTTACACTGAAAAGGCACCAACTAAACAAGGAATGCTTATATATAAGTATCATGTCCACATTCAGGGTGTGACAGTGTCCTAGTTTGGACACATGCACAGGCCTGCTGCTCTTTCCAACATGGCTTTCTGATCACAAGCACCCAATTCTGCTTTCAGCTAGATGCAGTTTGTCATTCTGTCTACCATGGTTTATCTCAACAAGGGATCAGACATTACAGTTTGACCATGGCTTATTCAGACCAATAGTTTAAACTGATCTCTGGCTAGTTGAAAATGGAAGTGGTGCATCTGATCTCACAGTTGCACCAGAGGAGGAGAGAAGAGAAGCATAAGGTTCATTTGCTATGGTGCACGGTTACATCTGATCACAGCAAATACATCAAAAGGAAGATAGGTGACACATTGATATGTACTTATGATATATACTCTTAATTACCAGATCATAAGTTTACTTCTTTGTTTTTTTTTCTTTTTTTTTCCTGTTTTGAACTCATTGTTAATCATCTCTTTTCAATACGGTAAGCAATATATGAATCTATTACATAAGATAGTCTTCCATTGCCTTACTATTTAAAAACAAGGGATAGAATTTTATGTTTGCAGGTTAAAAAAAAAGATTACTCTGTCTTGAGTACTGAGAAAATGAAGTATTTTCACAAATGCAGCAAATGAGTATGTCCAAATCATTTGCAATAAATGTCCTGCAAGTAATTGCAGAGAAAATTTTCAAGAGTTAAATAGAGGAAAGAGTTCCACCATGTGCATATATCAAAGCTCTGGCTTCACAGTCTTTTTAAAAACCTTTATCATAAATAGAAGGCAAAAGTAGCAGTCGTGGTATTGTTTAACGATCGTTAAGAAACACATTATTGACCTGGTTTGCATGTAGTACTAGCCCATGGTTTAAATCAATAAACCATGAGTTTAAAGAACTCTTGCTTTATGGGTTGTTGAATTCTAAATCGTTATTCTGAGTGAATCCGGGCATGCTGGCAAGCCATGGCTTGTTAATCACAGACAACACAGACAATCACAGACAATCACAGACAACACAGAAAGCAAACCCATGGTTTGTTGCTGGGCTGTGAACACGGGGTTATTTAAATCATGGGCTGTCATCTGTAAATGCAGGAAAGTAGGTTGTTCATAGATAGTTTTACAAGCCTAAAGAGGTGCAGAGAACAGTATTAAAACAAACACACACAACTACATGCCAGAACTCTATTGCTGCAGAAGCATTTCAGATTCAGGAAGAGAGTGGGCGAAGGTGAATGGATGGAAACAAAGAACTCAGGGAGTGAGGAAGCAAACCACAGTTTGATTGTCTTCAGACAGATTCTGGATAAAACAACAACCATGGGATAAATAAAACATCAGTTAACTTTATGTGTAAGCCAGATCATTAGCTCTCTACCCTGTTACATCAGGCAAATGGCAAACTAAGCCCTCATAAACATTTACTCTTCCAGTTAGTGTAAACATTCCTAGGCTTATTTTAAGCTCAAGGTGATTGCCTATCATATGACTTCAAGGGTAATGGGTGTCCTCCAATGATGCCCATTTTTCCCACTTTCCTTTGATCATTCTAACAGCTTCATCTTCTTTTACATTGCTGCTTATCTCAGAATTGATTTGCTATTATCCATTAAGTTGACTTTTATGAAATCTGTCCCCCTCTAAGAGTTTCACAAAACTGTTTCAACCAGAATTTAAAATACATTGGGCAAGCCATACCATATTATTTATGTAGGCTTCAATACATTTGAAATCAATATCAAATGTATAGTTAAGTCCCACTGTTTCCCATTTGAATGGTTTCAGTATGAATGGGCTATTTTCCATTCACTTTATAAAGCATCCATTCACTTTACAACCAAATACTGCATGTAAAGCTTTTGTATAGTTATTATTTGTCCTTGAATGATCTAGACCGACAAACAGAAAACAGAAGTTAACAAATGCCTGATTTTCTTCCCTTCAAATCTTGTCTTTGTTGTATTTAATTATAATTTTATGTAGAGAAGACCCATTGAAATTAGAGACCTAAATTAGACCAATATCGCAACCATTAAGGAGTTATCCTAAATCGGTACTGTTGTGCATATGTACCTGGGGGAGAGCACTACTGCGTTCTGGTACTAGCTGCTGAAAAGACATGCACTGGGTTGTTCTTTGGAGTATTTCCAACTGTGTATAATAAGTTACTCGGAAGCAGATATTGAAAACTAGGCTAACTTATCTATCTTACTTTTGGTGAAAATGTGCTTTGCAATTCTTTCCTCAATTAGTTATCCTTATAACGACATTGCAAGAAACGCTGTATGAGAATGTGGTTCCAATTCAGGGGAAGTTAGCCATCTTTATCCCATTAAAAACACTGGGGCAAATGTGCTTTGGCTAATTGTTTTCAACAGGACTGTGTATCCTTTGAATGTTCACTCAGAAGTAAAGTCCACTGAGTTCAATAGGGCTTACTCTCAAGTAAATGTGTATAGCATTTCAGCATAACTTTCTCTAAAGTTAGTCCAGAGATTGACTCCAGGCTGTTGTTTATAACATTATAATTTGCATTAGTTATTAAATAACTAATGCTTTATGGCAAGATACATTGCTGCAACAATATCTGGAATTCCCTTCTTTTTGATATGAACCTTGCTTCTTCTGTGCAACCATGTGAGCAAGAGGTAAAATCCTTTCTGTTCAAAGTTGTCTTCAGCTGAATTTGCAATTGGTCTGTACATTTGAAATTGCTTTACAAGGTCTTCTGCATGGGTGCTTCTGTGGCTGTTGTGTCTTGTGTCTGACTGTGCTCTTCTCTGGCAGCTGCTTTTGGAGGGCAATTCAATTTAACAGATAGAGGATTGTGTTCATTCTTGTACCCGAAGTCCCAATTGAGGTGAATGCAATGTTAAGGTAACATTAGAAGTGACCCCCCAAAAGTGCAATAATAATAAAGATAGCTTCGCCAAGCCCCACTGGTAAATTATGTTGGAAGAAATTGGGAGAAGAAGAAAAAGGGAGGAGAAATAATAATTAAAAAGGCAAGAAGCGCCAGAAGTGCCAAGGGGAGCAGCTGGTATAGAGCATGGAAGAACCAGCTATGACCCTCCAGATGTTTTAGCCTGCAATGGGCATCTGCTTTAATCAGTATAGTGAATGGTGAGCGATAATGGGAACACTTTTGGAGGGCACAAAGCTGCCTATCTTTCGTATAGAGCTATCTTAAGTTGTTGACTGACAATATAATTTGTATGAGATTGTAAAAGTGCTCTTGGATTTTATCTTCCTGGGTTAAATGTTTCACTATGTTTTGTTATTGTGGTAACCTTTGGTTTTAGCAAATGAGGGTTTGACTGATGGACACAAAATTGACAAAGGGAACAAAAGTTTGGGAAAAGCTGTTTCTTTATGTACTTGAATTTGTATTGTGTACCCTATTTGTGCAGCAGGGTACACATTCCCCACCTGCTTGTACCTGTCAAATGATTCCCTTGTACCCCCAGCCATGCAATGGTTGATCTGGGATTTGAACAGAAAACTTTCAAATCCCAAACTGCTGGCTGGTCCACCCTGGAAAACAGAAAAACAAATTGTGGGGTATGTGCAAAACTGATGAGCATTATAGATAAAAACCCACTCATATAGGGAAATCAAAAGGAGAGCAGAGCAGAGAACAGAAGGACTGAATGTTCTAGTCCAGTACTACCACAAACATTATTACTTCTCCTTTTAAAGGTCATTAAAACTGCAGTCCTACATCCAGGTACTTGAGTCAGCCCAGCTGAATACAATGGGAATAAACATGGCTAGGATTGCTCTGTCAATGCATCTTGTCAGACTTTTCCTACATACAAGAAAGTAACCAGCAAGGCACAAATGCAGTGTTCTGTCTTTCCTTTCCAGTTCAACTCCTGTTCTAGCTTTAATGCTTTGAGAATTTTATCAGTACTTAATGATATGCAAGAAATATGAAATATAATACAGGTGCTATGATCAGTTATCTTACAGAGCTGTTCTTTAAGGTAAGTGGTATACAATTGCAGTCTTAATTTTCAAAGAACAGATAGTTTGGTGACAAACTCCCTGCATGCTTTCTGTTCTTATTGATTAATGCTGTTTACATAGTCCCCAACATGATCCACAGAGCACCTATGTCATACTATTACCAGCTGAATTTATTCCCTTGAAGTAATAAGAGTTAATTGATTTATACTGAATGGCTTATTTGTGGATCGCAGCCTCATGGTGCAATCCAGTGCATGTCTTTTTTTTTTTTCAGAAGTAAGTCTGACTGAGACAACAGGACTTTCTGCCCACTGAGTGTGTACAGGACTGCAGCTTTACTTGATACATTTTCGAGAATATTACTGAGAACAGCCCAGAGTCTCTGGGTTTTTATGCCATGATACAACTCAGGAATTAGGCAGTTCTAGGATTGTTGAGTGATGAACCATCATCTCCCACTCCCACACAGCCCTGCCAATTTTGGGGTTAAACAACTCAGGAATTGGCCATGACATGTGATACAACTCATTGTCACCATACTATGTCAGCAGTGTTGGGGAATGAGCCACTTCAGTGTAATCCCTTTCTGTGCCACTGGGGTAATAGGAGAAGCACTGAGCCACATAACTCGGACACCTTCCAGGATCCTTCTTATGTCAGAGCTCTCTGTTGGAAATGGGAAGTGCCAGTGCTGGAAGGATCCTCTAATTTGGTCTGAGGCTTCTTGTATTTCTCTTATGCTGCACGTAGAAATATGCTGCACATTACACTGCAGCTTTTATTGCCTGGAATAATATGAGAAGAGGGTCTAACAGACAATCCTAAAGAATTTTTCTATAGTAGACAACAGAGAAAAGATAGGCAAAATCCAGTTTAGGAGGAGAGTAGAAAGTTGCAAAAACAACCCTTTTCCTATCTGTTAATTGCTGCTAACATGTCTCATATCCCTATGACTAAAAGTGTGGGGTGAGATTTTAGTGAGATCAAACTTGCAACATTTATATCTGAAAATGCTTAATTTTTGAAATGTTTCCATATTCTTTTTGCCCAGATATACAGTTCTGATTTCAGTTAAAGGATAAGAATCCCAAAAAGACACATGGAGTCTGTCTGTGCACATTTATTCCAGAGACCCAATTTGTAGGTTTTTACTCTAACCTGCTATTTTTAGGAAATAACTGCAGATTGCTTGTTCTAGCGGGTAGAATTAATTCTGCTGCCTGCAAACATACTAAATTTTACTAGTAGCATAGTTTGGCTCTATTATATACCACAGGAATACATAGGCATTTTGGAGATAAGAACAGTAGCAGGAAGAACTTGTATTTGAATTGTTTCATGACATTTTTACATAAAAGCATTTTCTAATGCAGATTTCCAAAACTGTAGGTGGCATTAATAGGAAAGCAATTTCCTGTGTATTTTCCCCTTTTTTGCCATCACATTTGTAACAAGCAAGTAAAAGTATCAGTACAGCTGTAGCACTTGACAGGAAGGGTTTATTTCTTCTAGATACACTGAGGAATTAAGGCTTCTATGAACAAACAGCAGCCTGAAAATCTGGAGCTCTTAAGGTGGAAAAATGATCCCACAATTTCAGTGTTTCTAATCTGATAAAAGTATCATATTGACAGGTAACTGGGAACTAAAGACACCATCCAATGCAAGTTTAGACATTAAAAAGGCCTACAATCACCAGCATTCCCCATCCAGGATGGGTAGACTTGTCTAAACTTTGATAGAATTGTATGCTAAACTAAGGAAACTCATATTATTACTTCCTCTGGTAGTAAATTCAGGGGGTATGTGCAGGCAGGAATGAAACCAAAAGCAGGAGAAGCAAGATGGTATCGGCCTGTTTACTGGGGGTTCAGACAACATCATCTTCTACTTGTAACCCTCCTGTGGCTTCCTACAGCACGTTCTTTTTCCTTTCCTCGAAATTATCAGCTAAGAAAGGAAAGACAGGACCACTGCAGAGTGGCTAGGAAAGGAGCCCTCCAGCTAGAAGCCCCAGGAGTCTTCCTAGGTATTGATCATGGAAAGCTCCTTGTTCCCAGCTTGCTGAGCCCACAGGAGTCCAGTTGTCCTATTTTACAAAGGACAGACCTTTCTCCTGCCCACATCAGGTTTAAAGATTAAAAACAACAGCAAAAGCAGAAGAAGCACGGTCCATCAAGTGGACAGCAGACAGAGCAAGTAGGCACACAGGTCAACTGGTCACAGTCTTCCGCAGATGAGATGCGCTGTGTTTCTATTAATTGTACACTAATTTGCATATTAATTAGCAGCTGTGAACCATTGTCTACCATTTTGGTAAAGCCCTGCACGTTGTCTTTCTTACCAATTCATAAGTAGTTACTCTGTCATTGCAGGAACCAGTCTTCCAAGGGTTTTATCTGGCCAAAAGGGGAATATATTTAATAAAGTCACCTTGCCACTAACTATGCTCAGTATGGTTCCCAGACAGCATGTGTGTGCATGGAAGTCCACCACCACCAGCAGGCAGCTTTCTTTTGGCTCCAAGAAAAAAAAGTATATGATTGCATTATATCTAAAGGAGTCTTAAAAATTGCAGTTTTTTTCTTGTACCGAGGTATGGGTGGGAGGAAACACTTAGGTAAAAACCATGTCACCATCTTTGCAAGAGTCTGTTGCTGAAGTTTAAAAAATATCCCACCGGCTTGATTGAAATAAGCCTTCTATCAACCACGAGGAGTGCTTCTCGTTGATTGCCACTGGACAATCATAACTGAACAGTGCCAAGTGCTTCTGCAAGGTTTGGTCAAGTAGGCCATGCACTACAGCAGTACTCTTGACATGTCATTTGAAGCTTGGTTCAATAGTGCTGTTTCCCAGAAAATCACGGACCATCACTTCATGTGGAGATATGCTAGGGTTCTTCTTGGCACTGCTCCTCACAGTGAAAATGTGCAAGGATTGATCCTGCTCTGCTCTACATTTGGTCTAGTCACAAAAGTCTTATGAGCCTCAAACAAATGTTTATGATGTGTTTATTCTTCTATTTTTATAGAAGCTGTTGTTCTGACCTTCAGAACCGAAAAAGTTTATCTCAGACGTTTCACAATAAACTTTAAATAAAACATAATGCAATAACATCAATATTTAAAATACCAAAACGAGACATTAAATTTTAAACTAAAAAGCAGCATAATCAAACACATTAGGACAAAACTGGCTGCATGTAACCCTGTTGCCCTCCTGATGTGTTGGACTACAATTCCCACCATCCACAGTAAGCACGGCCACTTGCCATGCAAGTTAGGGATGATGATTGCAGTCCACCGCATCACCAGGACTGGACTCTGTTAACTGGCAGAAGCTCTCCAGGCCAAGGTCTTCCCAAACCCTAAAATCCTCAATCTGGAGATACCAAGAAATGAAGCTCTGCCTTCTTTTTCTTTCAGAACCGATCTACACATGAGCACGTGCCCCTTGTGTCCCATCAGCCAATAACATAGCTAACTGTGAATAATAGTCAGGAACATAAGGTCTAAACATATAAAATCAATTCTGGCTGCTTGTACTGGCTGCCCATGTGCTTGTGAGCATGACTCAAATTGCTGGTTTCAACCTGTGGAGCCTTATATGCCCCAAGGCCACAATACTTGATGAAGCACCTCTCCTAATACAATTTACCTTGATACCATGATCATTATGTGAGGCCTTCTTCTGAGTACCACCTCCAAGGAAGGTTTGAAGAGTGGCAACCATGAGGGAGGGCCTTCTCATCGCTGGCACCTTGACTGTAGACTAAGGTCTCTGTGAATCAACTATGTCGTTCCTTTCATCACGAGGTTAAGAGATACCTCTTTGTCTAGGCATTTAAAGATATGCAAGGATATGTAATAGCTTGATGGCGGTACCTATGTCAGGTGCTTTCAACAGGTCTACTTTATATTAAATATTGTTTTAGCTGTTGTTTTTGAACTGGTTCAGAACTGTTTTAGGAAGTGTTACAAACTCTCTGAAGAGCTTCAGCTATTGGACTGCATAGAAATAAATAAAACATTAATCAATCAGTAACAACTGTCCGCACTGCAAATGATGGGATGGAAATGAGATACTATAGAATCCTACTTTGTGATGTTTGATCTGGAGTGCTATTTCACTCTTGTGACATACTGTTTCACTGTAGTCACCAGGAAACGAACATGCATGCCTAAACTCATTTGCAATGTGATTGAGTAGTACAGGTGTTAGAGCACCCATTCTTATCCTTGCAACAGAAATGCAGCCAAAAATATTTTCCTTATGAGGGTTTTAATATACAGGATAATAAACCAATAGAAGGTTTTAGCTGTTAGGAGCAAGTTGCACTGAACTCGGTGTGGTTTACTTCAGAGTAGACATGTATAAAATTGTAGTGTAAGACTTGACAGGTATCATATTTCTACTTCAAATTCAAGTTAACACTGATTATGAAAATATAAAATATATAATTCCTGAAATAACCTGCAAACTGCTTTGCAGATTCATTGCTAAAAGTGTCAGATCTACATCTTTGAGAACTATTCTGCATCTCACAAAAGCTAAGACATGAGATGAGAGGCTGACAAAAATGTAATTATGCTATGCTCTTTGCTGCCTAGGAATATCACTGGTGAAATCATAAAATCCTTTACTGGTAAAAATGGTCAGCCCTGAAATACAAATTGAGGAAAGATGCTGCAGAGTATATAGCCTTAAGTCTATGGACAGGGATGGACAAGACTTTAAGTTTCTGTTTGCAAATCATGAAAACAAGCCTCATTCACAATCTCAAACAGAGCAGCAGGCTTTTCTTCTTCTTGACATGTGCATTTTTCAAAATATGCAACATGTTAATGCTTTATTCAGTGTGGGGAAGTTTGTGCAGAAACACACAACTTTCCCATTTGAATGACCTACAAATGAGAATGAGTAAAAAGTGGGGTCAAAGTTACTTTCAGGGAATGTAGAAAAGCTTTAAAAATTGTTAGTTCTCCCATCTATATATATGGGTATGATATAGCCAAAGTCAAGAACTCTGACTTTAGTTAGAGAGGGCTCATTAAAATATCTTCCTTTGAAATACGTACGATTTTGAAGTGCCTACTTGTGTTGTGGATTCCACTTATATAGACATTAATCCACAGATGAGAAGTGTCATGTAAGCAGTAGTATATGTGGTTTCTTTACATGAAAGTAACCACATATAAAGAGCATGCACTTTGTAAGAGATTTGGTACTTTCCTGTGATTACCTAGCCTGAAGGACTGCCTTCAGGGGGTCCCTCTTTATGCAGGTGCCTGTTTGTTTGCACACTAAAGTCATTCCAATCGGCCAATATGTCCAAAAGAGTGGTTCCCTATCATATCGACCAAACAATCTAAAGTATTACCAGCCCAAGAAAGGACAGTCTTGCTAAATAATGGTTCATTGCTTGATTACTTTTGCAGTGAACTGACTGCTGCCGGGCTTGTTGCAGATCTGGATCAATATCTCATAGGGGTTTTGCTTGCACAAACTGCATTTCCTTAAGTGCACAGTTGCCTAGACCAAGCACACAGAAAGTTTAATATTAATTACCTAGACAAATTGGATATAAGCCTCAGTCTGACCTTTTATTTCAAGGTTACTGAGAATGTCAATTCCAGCCTTACCTCCTGCCGTGTATTGGTTACCCGGCACTCTCTGTGGAACTGGTCTGTTTATTAACCAACCGTTTCTTGGATCTGACTTGATGTACAACAGCAAACACACACACCATCCTAGGCTCATTCTTCTGTATCCATTACACCAGGTATCCACAACAGAAGCAATGCGTTATTATTTGTGCCAGCTCTCTTCTTTCAGAAAGATATTTTTTCAGGGATGCATGTGATTTATTTTATATCAAGTTAAAGATGTAAGAATTCACTTCAATAATAAGTCCAGCAGGCTTCATTTTTCTGGCATTTTAACAGAAAAACACCTGCCAAAATGTTTTAATCTCCCCAATCTTATTCACACTAGCCTGTTTATGAACAGATG
>NW_025336045.1:6458052-6489799 GCF_004798865.1 Varanus komodoensis
AAAGGAAAGGAAAGGAAAGGAAAGGAAAGGAAAGGAAAGGAAAGGAAGCCGGGGGGGGGGGGGGTGGAGGCAGGGAGAAAATTCTCCAAAACAAGAACAAAATACTGAAACTGGTGCAGTGTAGCTCCCAGCTTGCTCCCACCAAGCTGTTTCTCCCCTCCCTGTCTGCCCCAGTGGCACTGGCGCACCCCTGTGAACATGATGCCAACCGAGGAAGAGGTGATAGAGCACAGGCAGCCCCCATGCTGGTCTGCAGCGAGCTGGATGCAGCCTCACATGGACCCGCAGGAAATCTACGGATCGGCACCGGTCCACAGTCCAGTGGTTGAAAGCTGCTGCTCTAGATGTTGGAAATACATTGCCCAGAATTCCTGACCATTGGCTGCTGGCTAGACCAGATAGAAGGTCAAAGCATCTGGAGGCCAAAGTATTTTGAGTGCACCAGGGTGGGAAAACACATTGCAGTAGCCGTCAGCTCCAGTTAGGTATTACCTCCGACATCTGTTTTGTGCTGACCTAAATGTCTGATTGATTGGCCTGTGACACAAGTCTCTACCACCCAACCTGAACTGTTTGTGAATTTATACATTTTACACACACACACACACTTAGCAATGTTGGCATATACTGGACAGTCCAAGATATATAACATGTAACCAGTCATTAAGCAGCATGTCTGAGACTGAGAAGAAATGAAGGGCATAGCAATGCCAATCAAACCCTGAACAGACTCCAAAGATTTAATTTGGAGGATGAAAATGCCTAGGGTCTTTACTTTTTGAAGTTCCAACTTTTTAATGAAACCCATTTATATTAGTCTAAACTGTGAATATAATTTGTCCTTTAAATTTTTAAAATTTAGGTAGAAGTCCCTCTGGGTAACCAATGGTTCCAAATATCAATTTCCAATCTGTATGCCTATTTGGGTCACTGAGAAAGTGCAGGTAAAAGGTGACAAGCAGATTATGGATCATTGTTCCAGAACTGAGTCAAAATGTGTACTGAGCTGAAGTCAATTGTTACTGACTTTTAAACAAAATTATCCCTTTGGCTTTTGATTTGGACCAGAAAATCTGTACCTAAGCATAAGGGTGAAATCTTATGCATTGCTGGCTGTAGAACACTGGGAATTGCAGGAATAATTTCTATCTAAGCATACATAGGATTGCACCTTAAATGCCTCTTCAGTCTAGCTTTTTCAGTGCCCTCTCTCTAAAGGGACGCTGTCTTGTTTTCATTGTATGATACAGATTCTCTTCCTCCCATTGTTTACACACTCTTGGGGAGGGAGGGAGGGATCCAACAAAAGTCTCTCTCTCTCTCTCTCCCCTATTATCTATTGGAATAATAATATTTCTTTCTGTCAGAAAGAAAGACCTCTGATGATGAGGGCAAGGGGAATCTTTAAAATATCCCAAATTTACTGGTAAAGAAAAATTTCGGGCAGTTGTGTTTTCTTTTTAGTCTATTCTTCTTCTAAGAAACTCAGAACACTGTAAACTCAGGGTGTCTTGACCAAGGCTAGGCTGTGAAATTGTGACTGGGTTTCATGGCTATGTGGTAATTTGAATCCATTTCTCCCCATTCATAGGATACTTCCTGCAGGAGGACTCCAAGCACTAGCAATCAGAAGTCATCCATTGTGTTTCATCTCTTTCCCTTAATGGATTTTCTGCGTTAAGAAAAAAGACAGAAAAAATGGCAAGACAACATGGAAGGGGCATGATGTCATCATCTGGACATCATCATAAAACATCCATTATTGGGATAGATGAGGGAAGCACCCGAAGTCCAACACTTTATTCACGAACTCTTTCTGGGATGGGCAGGGTAGCACCCAGTTGTGCCACTACCTGAGCTGGTTCACATGGCAGAGTGGGCAAAAGGAGAGGTGGGGATTTCGCTTTTGGCACATGCTAGCAAAATGCGCCTCCCTTACCTGATCCATCTTTTCCTTCATCCATCGCAGCATCGCAACCATCCTAATTAGAAAGCACATGAATCAACAAAGCTTTTCTCTTCATGTAGCAAAAAGTCATGTCAGCAGAGCCATTTGCACTGAGACCATGGCAGGGGAAAGGGCAGTGATCCGGATCAGCCCCTCATGCTAACAAAGGCTGTTTCAGGGGAGCTCTTTCTGCTGATTCCGAGGCAAGCATGGAGCCTTGCCTCTTCTTGTGACATCTGACTTTTACGCCTGCCTCCCGTGTATGACTCTTGCACCCTGGACTCCCTTCTCTCTCATTCTCCGATGAGAGGCAAGGTGAGCAGATGGCTCAAGACAGAATGGATAGTGCACCCTCCAGTGAGCAGATGCCTAGATGGCTTGCATAACACACAGACCCTTCCTCCTGGAACACAGGAGCCGTTGTCCATTGGAAGGCTTCTTTGCCACAAAGCACAAGGAAAGGTATTTATGGGGACTTTTAGTATCTAAATCCTGAAACTGCTCAGATAATTTATTAACAAGAGACCATTTCTGTATGTTAATGTTAGTCTCAACTCCAATACTGTAAGTCTCTCATTCTGCATTTTCTAGTGTGGAAAAGGTGCCTATCTCAAAGCGTTCTAGAAAATTGCTATTCACTTTTTGCAGATTTTTTTTTAAACAAAAGAGTCTGTTTTGCTTAACATATGCAATTCTAGTTCCCTAGATTCTGTGAAAGCTCAGACAGGGTTCAGAGGGACTTCCAAGAAAAATCGAAACCATTCCCCACACCCCACATCTTGCCACAATATAAAAGAGGAGAGTGCTTTTATTCTTAGCCACAAGTGACTAAGATGAGCAACAGATGGATACCTTCTGGTCAGCAGATAATCTTTTGTTAAGAATTTTATTTATTGCTGTTAGATTTTTTTTCTCAAGACTCCTTTGGCTTGTTTACATTGCCAAGAACAGTGATAAAAATCTCCTCGTCTTATTTCCAACAACTTTATAATCCTTAACCAATTCTAACGTTTCTAATTCTTCTCTTTTATCTCCAGCATTCATCAAGAATCAGTCACAATAGATACGTTTGTAAATTAAATGAAAAGGACATATATGGTCAAGTTGAATTTCCATGGTTTGGTCAAGCAGGAAAGAGGGACAGAATGTATTATAAAAATCATTGATTTTTAAAGATGCTATTATTTTTGAAAGAAGCATCTTTAACAACCTTGTAAAGCCTTGGAATGAGGTATCTCCATAATTCTTGCCCTAAAATTCACACTGTGCCTTTAAAGTTATGTTCTGTGTCATTAGCTACAGGATCATTTAGATTGCAACTGAACAGAGGTAAAACCACAAAATGCTATGTCTACAATTCATGTATGAATCAATTTAAGCATGTTAGCATCACACATTTAGCTGGACAAAGTGAATAAAAGGACATACAGAGAAAATCATACTTCTAGGTGGATCGTGTATTGCTCCTTTGAGTTACGGGCAGTTAAGCAGTGAACATAGATCAGGCTCCCATGGACATGCAAGAGTTCTTTCAGATGTATAGCTCTTAATGCTCGCAATAAACAGGTGTTATGCAGCAGGTCTCTTTTTTCCGTCACTGATTTTCTACAGAAGGGATGCAGAACCTCAGACTTGATGGCCAGATGGAGCCTGCCGGGGTCAACAATCCAGCCCTCCAGGGTTTCTTAATATGGCCACATCCACTCTTTTAGCTCCACCTGACTACTGATTATTTGGTACATTCCCAGATTTTCTGAATTCTTCCCCATTTTAAAAGGACTCAAAAGCCCTTTGCTAAGTTTCAGTCACTGAGAATAAATGTTTTAAACAAAAATATGCTGGCATGTCCTCCTTTATTCCTCTGCCTGTAGTACTACCCTTTCTTTCTTCAGCCTTATCCACCACTGGAATGTGGCCCTCTCTGTAAACTGAATCTGGCCTGTGGCCTGAAAGAGGTTCAACACCCCCATTTTACAGCAAGAAAACAACAGAAGCAATGATAAAACATGGGAGGGTTGCATGTGGAAAGCAGTGATGTCTCGGGGGTCTGTAAAATTCTGAGTATGAGGCATGGTGATAGCCCTATAAAAGCCTCATCTGTGAGCACACGCTGTCTGCTTCTTGGATTTGCACTGGTGGAGAGAGCACAGCTCCAAGACACCCTCATATTCAGGTATTCTGGGTGGTAATTTCTCTCTGAGATGGTCTGCTTCCCTGG
This sequence comes from Varanus komodoensis, assembly GCF_004798865.1. NCBI lineage: Eukaryota > Metazoa > Chordata > Lepidosauria > Squamata > Varanidae > Varanus > Varanus komodoensis. The sequence continues at coordinate 6,462,219 of NW_025336045.1, forward strand.
ATCTTTGATCTAGCATCAGTCCAAACAGCTTCCAATATGCCAAGGATCCATATAGTCCAATGGGGGTGTGTACAAATGTCCATAACAACTTTTCCTTGTATGCTTCACCAAACACAGCTCTTAATTTTTCTTTGAGCTAAATCATCCAGCATGTCCATAGGTTCACATATCCCAAAACATTTCATGCAGAGGAGCCCCAAATCATGGATATTGTGCCCTTCACCAGTTTAACCACAAATGAATACATTTGTTTTTGCTCTATTGTCTCATTTTCAATTCAGCATGTAAATCATCTCACCATATAGACTATTATAAACTTTTCAACTCCATGGCTCATCTGGCATGGCCTTTCAGCTCTATCCATGGTCATGCTCACAGATCTTAGAGACTTGGTCCAATCTCATAGTTTGGGGGTTCCTGCATCATTTCATTAGAATTAGTACTGAAAGTCCCTTTGCTGACAGTTAGTGATCCTTTCTAATTATCTCTGCTGTGGTTCATTGATGTCATTGCAAAACTGGCACACCATCACTGTTGTTGTTTACCTTAGTTTTCTATATCTCCACCATAGATAAGAAGTGGATGCCTAGGAAAGAAGGGCAGTGAGGCTCATAATCAGCCTGCAGTCCCACAGGTAGCATGGCATCAATAGAACAGCCATCAAAAACAGAAAGTATCTTTCCTGTGGAGTCCTAGAATCCAATTTACTTCGTAGCAACATAGAAACAGAGCGAGTCAGAAGGGGTCTCCTGGGCCATCTAGTCTAACCCCAGGCTCCAGCCAGCTCCACTCATGACATACTTATCGTGTGCATGTCTCACTTCATTTGGGATTAGACCAACTTTTAAAGCCTAAATTATTTGGAGACCTGGGCAGCTTAAGAATCACCTTCTCCTTCACTAACCTGCCTGCTGTGATGCCCATCTCCCGGTCCATTCACCTTTTGAGGTGAGGCAGTTACTGAGGTATGCAGTCTTTTCAGGTGGTTCTTCTCAGCTCTAGAATGGTACACAAGGATTCTTGACCTGGGAAGAAATCCTGGTGAAATAAATTGGGAAGACCTTTCTATTTGTTCAAGCTTTTCAAATTGTCTGACCTGGCCACATTACAGCATCTCTGTTGCTCTGCTATTTTAATTATTCCTTACTGCCTTATCTGATTAGTCTGCTTAAAAATCTTTTTTAAACTGCTCTGAGTGTTCACTGGAGGACCTCTCATCAATCCATCATTCAGTCAATCAATGGACAGTCCTAACCGATGAAGGGATAAAAAGAGTAGGGCATTTCAGTATAAAATATGTGTCCCTCATACATAAATGACTTCTTTACTTGTACAGAATTTTACTTAAGAAAATTTCTGTCCAATATATTAAAAGTTATTACTTATTCTACAAAACCTCCAGCTTCCAATGTGCCATTTTTGAACTGTTCCTTGCAAATCAAAGTAACAATCCTTGGCTTCAGATCCGATTGTAAAACTTGTTTGACATGCTGGCAAAGGTGCTTATATTTCAATGAGTTCACTTAAACAGGTTTCTGATTTGCTAACCGTCCTCATTTTGTCTTTAAGATGCAATTTATATACATTATGGGGAAAATCAAAATCAACTGTACTTGGACCCAAGTTACATATATTAAAAAGCACTTTTAGAAATGTTCAGCAAACCATCTCATTAAGTGGAAAGTAGCAAAACTCTCAAATCAGCACTTTCTTAATTGCTCTTTGCTAGATGCCTTCCCTGCAATAAGCACCAGGGAGGTAACCTGCCTGCATAATCTCTGCAAACTTACTGTATTCCTTTGTCACACAACCTTGTATTCCTGAACATGCAATGCACGTTTTGTGATTATCTCTTCTTCCCTCCACACCACATCCCAGCCCACCACCATGGTGACATTACCCATGAATGCTCCCTGAGAAAAATGAAAGAAGAAAGTGCAAAAGCAGAACTCAACTGAACATTAGGTAAACAGTTAATAATGACTACAGAAGAATTACACAACTTTAAGGTCAACAATAAAGACATTTCAGTTGTGAAAGATTTTGTATACTTTGGCTCAATCATCAATTCAAAGGGAGACTGCAGCCAAGAAATGTGAAGAAGACTGAGACTTGGAAGGGCAGCAGTGAAGGAACTAGAAAAGTTCATCTAGTGTAAGGACATTTCACTTGAGACCAAGGCCAAGGTCATCTGCGCTACTGTATCTCCAATCACTGCGTATGGGTGTGAAAGCTGGACAGCGAAGAAAGTTGACAGGAAGAAAATTGACGCATTTGATATGTGATGTGGAGAAGAGCTTGGAAAATACTCTGGACTGACAGAAAGACAAACAAATGAGTCCTAAGTCAGCTCAAGCCACAAGTTCCCCTGGAAGCAAAAAACAAGTGAAAATAAAGCTTTTGTACTTCCCACACATCATGAGGAGACAAGACTCACTGGAGAAGACAATAATGCTAGGAAAAGTCAGTGGCAGAAAAAGATCAGACGGCTCAGTTCTATAAAGGAAGCAGCTCTGACTTTACAAGAGCTGAGCAGTGCTGTCAAGCACAAGACTCTTTGGAGAGCGTTCTTTCTTACGGTTGCTGTAAGCTGGGGATGACTTGACAGCATGGGACATCCAAAGATATAGTGGAAGATCAGTCAATTCCAATTTGGAAGCAAATAAATAAATAAGTCTCCCCCTGCACATATACTCACACACCCAATCAGCACCCATATATCCATGACACCTGTGCAAATTGCCAAGTTAACTGTGGCTACCTACATATGATTTATTTATGTGTTATTCATTGATGCATTTCACTTGTAGCTCACGTTTGGACTATCTGACAGGAAGGTTTTCTCCAACACTTCCTTCTCAGCAATTGCCACTTTTAGGCCACTAAATTAGTCCTAGGTCCATAGCCAGGAAGCTGTCAAAACTGTCTTTTTCAGTCCACGAAGAAATGTTGTTTAGTTGCAAAGTTGGGCCCAATCCATCACGACCCCATGGATCCAACAGAGTTGGAGCCCACCCAAGCCTACACCCACTGCTCCAGTGACCCCATCTAGCTACCTCAACCTCTGCTGTGCCTTTCTCCTTTTGTCATCAAGAGTCTTCTCCAGTGAGTTGTTCCTTCTCATTAGGTGACCAAAGTATTTGAGTTTCATCTTCAGTATCTGGCCTTCTAAAGAGCAGTCAGGGTTGATCTCCTCTAGGACTGACTGGTTTGATCGCCTTGCAGTCCAAGGGACTCGCAGGAGTCTCCTCCAGCACCACAATTCAAAAACGTCAATTCTTCAGCGCTCAGCCTTCCTTATGGTCCAACTTTCATAGCCACACATTACAACCATGAAGAAACAGGAAACTTCATATCATGGCAATAAATCCATACAAGCATGATGGATGGAGCCATATGTTAATTAGTTAAAAGAAACAAGTTAAGGAACTGTTAAGGAATATGTAATTGAGTAATAGCATTCTTTTAAAATAATTAAGCAATGAATTAATTATATTGAAATAAGTATAGTACCGAAAAGCTCAGTGTGTGTGCCTTTTTGAGAGAATGAAGGAACAGTCACTTAAAATAAACATTCTTAAAAGGAAAACATATATATAATACTTCCTTTTTCATTCCCCAAAACAGAAAAAAAACTAGTACTAATATAGTCTTCAACAGCAACTAATGAACCCTTAAATGACAATCAACCTATTAAACCTAAACACTGTAGATTAAAGTTGATTTATCAGTTGGTCAACTAAAGCTTTGTAATGCAATCCTAGACACATTTACTTCACCCCACTGAATTCAGCAGGATTTACTTCTGAGTAAGCAGGCATAGGCTTGCACTGTTAGTCAATTAAAGTAGATTAAAATTTCCAGATCTATTTATACACCATAGTATAACTGGCACATTGCACAAGGGACTTTCAGTTGACCTTCGGCAGATATGGCATAGTCAGATCTGAAGTTTCAATATTTACTTGTATCTTTGCCCTTATAACTATACATTTTTTTTTTATTTTTTTGGTTGGATTTCTGGCAATTCTGCTAAATAAAGGTACTTGCATTTCCAGAGCCAGTCAAATCAAGTGGGTAGAGATTCTTTGGAGGTGAAAGCCAGGACTCATTGATGGGCATGCTATGTTGCTGGCTATATTATGCGGTTTCAACAGCCAGGGTGTATACAACATGCTGAGCAAAGCCTGTGACTTATACTTTCCTAAGGATGCAAAGGGGCTTCAGAGAAGCCCAACACAGGAGAACCCAGTGGGGTCCTTGCCAATCATTCCCAAGAGACCCAGTGCTTGGGAAATGTGGTTTGATTTTTTCTTGGTGGTCACAGCTGGTACCAGTTTTTGTACTACAGCACCTGGCTTTTGCCAGTAGCTAGGGTGCCCACAGGCACCAAGTCCTCACAGTCCCCGCTCATGAGGAATTGGGGTACCAGGATTTCTTATATCTCAGAAGAGCCTCACTCCCCCTGTCCTTGTCCACTGAACTGCTACCCCAGACACCAGCTCTGGAGTTGCACTTGTGAACACATGTCTGAGGTTGGAGCTGGGACCGTGACAGTAATCCTCACGCATATGAACCTTTTGGTATTTCCGTCTAGATAAAATTATTTTCTATTCCCATGTGCTCCATACATTTGACACCTGTCATTTTGAACCAACTGTGCTTGTGATTAAAGCTGACATCTTTGCAACTGGATCTTCTATCACGCAGAACAGGATGTGACCAGCCGCCTCTATCGTCTGAGCATTTACTGTCAAATCACGGCTTTATTTATTCATCTGTAGATCTTGAAAGACCACTTCATCTTAGTCCTGAATGTTTGTTTTTCAGAAACTTATCAACCGGAAAAGTTACATAGTCTTCCAGGAATGGTCAGAGACAATTTCATTTGCTGTCTTTCATATTTCCCAAGGGGATAGTACAGTATTATTTGCTAGCCACTTTGTATTTTTGTTGTAAATATATGGAGTTTTGTTCCAGATTTGGGATATGTACATATAACAAAATATTCTTCTTCCTATGACATTATAGGTTAAGTCTACAGTAGGAATCTCATACCATGTATCATAACTATACTCATCAAACTATATCCAGCAAAAAACTCTGAAAGAACGAAAGCATAGCAATCATGTTAAATTTGAAAATCAAGTTTTCTTTTTCTTCTCAAGCGATGGTCTTCCTAACTACATGTCTGGAATTAGTGTCAGAGGTGAATCAGATTGTGCAAACTGGAATAGTCTGACAGTACAAGCTGGCATGCACACCTGCTGACCTGCATTTTCCATTCAACTGGGTTCTTTCTTTATTGGCTTGCTTTTATCTTGTTTGGGGTTATAACTGTTTTATCTCATTTGGTCATGTTTTATTATTTCATTGCTGCTATTTTAGCTTGTATGTGACTCTGTCAGTTTAGATCGAAAGGTAATATAAAATTTCATTAAGTAAAATGAATAAATATTTGTGCTGTTTAATGTACAAAAGTTGTGCATCTGTCGACAGTATAACAGCTTCTGAGACCTTCCAGGTACTTAGCAGTTGGGTGGCTAATCTAAGGCAGCACAGGTTGGCAGTGACCTCAGGACAGTCAAGCAAATGGCTGTTTGTCTCTGTTACTGATGCTTCTATGACATCAGTGCAGAATGGATGTTCACTGCTTAATAACATGGACAGGCTGTGAGCAATGAACATGCTAGAATTAATGACACAGGTGCATGGAAGGAAGGGAAGACAAATCATTTCTGTCACCTAGTTCACTAGATTGTTTTTGTGCTAAACTGGACAATTCCACTGAATGTGTTTGTGTTCTTGTTTAAAAATAGCAACTGTGGGTCCCTGATAAGGATTGGTACCATGATGTGTGTGGGAAAGGGATTCACAGGATTATTTTTCTACACTGTGATTCCAACAAAAATCCCCCTTCCAAGCTGTTATTCTCCCCAAGAGGAAAACTGTCATTGGCTCCAATTATACATTTGTATTTAATTATTTTTATACTGCCCAATAGCCAAGGCTGTATGCATATTTAACATGTCATCTAGTTTGGCCCTGTGTGCACAATATAAGGTTGCGATGATTCTGAGGAATCGATCCTCTTCTGTTTGTTGGACTTCTCTCTCATGCTTGGCCCTGACTTATGTCAGTGAGTTGAACTGAGAAGAAGTTTGCAAATGCTTGCAAACACTAGTGGAGCTCCTGTTGCACAACCCGGCAACCTCCCTCCACAGTGCACACTGCAGAAACAAAACCTGTGAGGCATGTGTGCAAGAGGCATGCCACTTCTGCAGTATTTGTGTGAGTTCAATCCTAGTAGGCGCCAGCACAAACACTTGGTGTACGTAAAACCAAGTCGGACTCATGGCCAGAGTCCTGGCGGCCAAGCTGAAAACTCCAATGGATTCCCACCTCCAAAGCAGATTCCTCACACATCTCTAATATAGAACAATCATAGTGTTATCTTACAGTCAGACTTTATGTTCTGCTACCCAAGAACACACATGCTCAGAGCTGCACATAGTAAGAGCTATAGTAACACAAACAAGTATTGAAGTTATTCCGTGAACACATTCTATAATAATGCAGGAGCACCAGGTAGAACTTTTGTCCCGAAACACTTGGTTGCAAATGCATAAATGACATTGACTTCCCAATATCAACTTGGAATTTATCGTAGAAATAGAGGAATTGTAACTATTAGCATATTAAAATTATGCAAATTACAGTTATTACAATTGTGCAAATTTCGATGCTATTTGAAATTTATTTATTTATTTATTTATTAAAACATTTCTATGCCACCCCTTGCCGAAGCCTTGGGGCGGCTCACAACATACAATAAAATGCACAATAAATTAGCACAGGGTTCCCCTAGGCAAGATGAATCACAGAATCACTGTTGAATGCATCTAATGCATGAAGATTACAAATAATTTCTGTGTGTAAATACAATACCAAAATGTTGTGCCTGTTAAAAGAAAAAAAGCTTTTTTGCAGATATTGCTTTCTTAACATTTTTCTTTCAACACTATCACTTCCTAACAATGGTAAAAAGGATCTTCTAATAACTGGCACATTAGAGGAATGAAACATGAAATCTGGCCAGGATGCTGTTTATTCTACTGATGAAGAATACTGAATTTAGAACTCTGAAATACTGATTTGTGTAATACTGAATTTAGAACTCTGAAAAATCTTTCATTTGTTTTCTTTTTAATCTTTCTCCTTTGTTTTATTTTACAGAAATCAACTTGGAAATATATTGCCAATTGTCAACAAGGACTTCAATACCATAAGGGACTTGTTAGTGGCTTCTGAATTAAACAAAGTCTTATGTTGTGTTTTTCAGAAAAACTCTGCAAAAAGGAGATTTGTTCCCTGCCTGAACAGATCATTGCAGCAGCTTGGGGGGGGGGGGGAATCCATGTAGCAGTTTTGAATTCAGAAATAATATTTTCCATTTGTAATCCTCCACATCATTATTGGTCCTCAAAGCTGTACATTTGAGAGTTGCCTATCTACTAATCTTGCCATGGTTAGATCAGGTTTATGCAAAGCCATCTCAATGATTATGGTATTGCTGCATTATGTGTGACAGAAACTTGCTGTGGTCTTGTCCCTGCAGGGCTGATGCAATCAATATAAGAAGGCCAATGGTGATTTGGGAGACTTTGAAAAGCCATTGTCAACTTCAGATGTTCCAGATGCGACAACACATGCTATTTTGGTGGTAAGTAGGAAAATAGGAATTAAGTTTAACAAGCCCAGTGTGGGACAGATGGTTTCCTCTGAGCTTTGTGCCACAGAGGACTGCAGCACAGTTGTAGGCCTTGCCCACAGGAAAAATTGAACCAGCTAGAAAAGCTTCAGTGATGTTATCTGCGCCTCGGGAGACCTGCGTTTATGTCTGCAACCAATAATCTTATGTGAGTTGGGAAGCTTTCCAGTTCCTCCATGCTGTTATTGTTTAGTATCTCTTATTTTTAGGAGCTTAAAGTCAGGAGAGAAACTAGGCTCTAATCTGATAGGATTGGTTAGAATGCTTGAGAGATGTTTATCCCTGTTAAAGTTGCCAGAAGAAAGGTGAATAAAAGATATATTATCCAATCCAGCAGTTTAACAAATAGAATTCTTAATATAAAGAAAACATGATGTCTAGGGTTTGTTTGTTTTTTGAAGTTATATTTAAGGAACTGGAATAAGATTATTCATGGCATGTCAGATTGTAGTAATAAACTCTGGAATCCTTTCTTGCTTCTTAATTCATAAATCTGATGTGAAAAAGCTACACTGAAGGAAAAAGGCAGAGTGAAGATATTTGTTCTCCATTAACTTGTCCCCTCCCTGTCCAACCCCACACTCTCAAAATCCATGGGGACAACAGCCCTCTTCTCTCCAAGGGAAACAGCATGGGATAGCTTATTTCAACCTTCCCTGGCTGGTGCAATGTAAATACTGGACATCCTCCCCACCTCCCCATTTTTTTACTCATGAGTTATAATGTCCGTAGGCAATAGAGGAGGCTTGGGCTTCAATGCAGGGGAATTTCTCAAGATTTAACCAAAAATAATCTAATTTGATATGTACTGATGGAAATTATCTTAAGTATTTCATAAAGGGATTGGTTGGTTTACCCAGTCCCAACATTGTTCTTACAATTAGCTACCTCTTACCTGCCATTTCCATGGGAAATTTGATATCTAAACAATCTAATGTTTTCTTCATTGATTGCTGGTAAAAATAACCAACACAGAAGAACATAAGAAAACTCAGGCTGGATCAGACCAATGGTCCATCCAGTCCTGCATGGTTCCCAATGTGGCAATTCAGCTGCCCACAGATTCTTCACATAGGATGGGTACAAGACCTCTGCCTGTCCAAGCCACAGATACTGAATGAAGATGCCTGCTTTCAAACTACTGCTTGAAGATTCAGAAATCCAGAATAAGCCCTCAAAGGACAGATGATGATGATGATGATGATGATGATGATGATGATGATGATGACGACAATGACATTTATACCTTGCATTTCTTCCCTTTGCAAGGAACCCAAGGCAGCTCTCAAGTTTCTCTTCCTCCCTATTTCATCCTTGCAACAACAAACCTGTGAGCTGTGTTAGGCTGAGAGTCTGGGACTGGCCTAAAGTCCCCAGTATGCCTTGTGGCAAAGTGTGGACTAGAATCCAGATCTCCCAAATCTGCAGCCACCATGCCACTCTGGATCTCTTTATGTTAAACTCGCTTCTCCTTTCCCGTTTGTGTGGATAATACAAAAGGCACAAAACAACCTTGCTCCAAGCTCCATATTCTTTGGCTAGAATGTAATAGCCATGCTGACTGGGGATGACAGATGTTGTGGTCCAGCATATTTGAAATTTAGAAGCAGGCAGGAGGATGTTTTAAGGACTTAGAATACAATAAAAAGAGTACTCTTTCAGTTGATTTTAGAAATTGTCAGGGGGAGGAGATGTTTAAGTATGCGGAGCTCAAGCCATAGAAGATTTTATAGTCAAAACCATCACTGCATCAAAATCATAGCTTTGTCTGGAAAACAATAGTCAGCACAGATATTAGAGCATTGATGCAAATGTTCACACATAAAGAATAATTCTTGTCAAGAGATGAGCCTTTCTATACACCAGCTGCACTTCCACCAATAGAATTTGTCCTGTGGTTAGGACTACTGTGGTCTTCAGTTAATTGCAAATGTCAATGGATTCAAACCATTTACAAGCAAGAGTTTTGAGCAAAACATACAGAAATAGCTTAGTCCTTAAGTAATATAGTCAAACTTTACATATCTCATGTTAGGAGTAAAGTTGTCAGTGACTAAGGTTGGCAATAGAACTGCATTAACAGTTCCTGCTGTGTGAAAAGATAAGCTGTGCTTCAAGAGAAAAATGCAAGAAATGATATTGGTCAAGATTTATTTATTTATTTATTTATTTACATTTATTTAGATTTTTCTATACTACCCCATTCCTCTGAGCAGTTTACAAGATATTAAAAACAAAAATAGTTAAAATTTTAATTAGAAACAAGTATGTTAAATAAAACTTTTCTGGGAACTAATTTGGGAAGGCCTGACAGAAGAGGTACATCTTTAACTCCCTCTTAAAGGTGGCAATTTGGGATATCAGATTTATCTGTCCCAGCAGGCCATTCCATAGTTTAGGGGCAACTACTGAGAAAGTCTTTGGATAATAGATATTAATCTTACAGGGGTAAGCTTCAGATCATCTCCAGAAAACCTTAACAGCCAAGGAAGAATATATGGGCAAAAGCACTCCTGAAGGTCTTTTGGATCTGAGCCATGAAGTGCTTTTAAGGTAATTACCAGCATCTTGTACTATATCTGGAAACATATTGGCAGCCAGTGCAGAGACTTTAATAGTTGTCATATTCTGTCTGTCCATGATATCCAAGAGACTAGCCTGACTTCCATATTTTGTACTAGTTGCAGTTTCAGGAGTAGGCACAAGAGTAACCCTATGCAGCCCACAAAGCAGGAACTGAGCCTGGAGTTTACACCAGTGCATGAACTACTATTTACAGGTCGCTCTCTTCCTGTTGGCAACACAGTTGGTGAATCAGCCAAAGCTGATGACAGACATTCTTGATCACAACTTCTATCTGTGTTGACATCTGGGTCAAGCAGTATCCCCAAATAGTGAACAAACTTTCAGGGAAGTGTGACCAGGAAGCACACCTCTAATCTGGATTTGAACCCTTAACATCTGGCACTTCCATTTTTCCAGATTCACATTGTTTTTCCTCGTTACTAGCATCAGGCAGTCATTCAGAGGAGAGATTCTGTCTGTACAAGGAGCAGCAGATGGTGGTAAAGAGAGATGGGTCTGGGTATCAAGGGCATATTGATGAATCTGAGCGCCACTCCTCCAGATCATCTTTCTCAGCAGCTTCATGTAGATGTTAAACAGCACCGGTGACAAAATAGAGCCTTGTGGAGCAAGTCAGCTCCTTCTTAGAGGAGAGACAGTCTCCAAGCACTATCAGCTGGAACCAACCTGAGAGGTAGCCACTGCAAGGCAGTGCCTCCAATTCCAAACACCCTCAGATGATCCAGAAGGGTACTATGGTCGGTAGTATCAAAGGCTGCTCTGAAGCCAGTTTGAAATGGGTACAGAAAGTCAGTATCACTTAGGACTGCCTGGAGCTGGAGAGACACTGCTTTCTTATTCACCTTACAAAATATGGTATATTTGAGATGGGTCTAAAGTTATTAAGGTCTAGATTTGGGTTCTTAAGGTGGGGCCATGCAATATCATGTATTTCTTTTGGAACTGTTCAGCTGATTAAAAATACATTAGGAAAATATGTTATAAATTGTTTAATATAGTTCAGTGACACTATGTCTATAGATAATTTATTCATGCCACTAGATATTTCTGTAAATTCCATAGATTCTTATGGATTCTTGTGCTGGCATGCCAAGGATTTTTTTTTTTCCTACAAAGGCTGTTGAACACTGCTTGCATGAAATGAATGGAACTATTTAATGTATTAAAAACTGGTTTCAGAAAACTCAACATGAAGTTGGGTTCTTTGCCCATGCTTTTAATAATAGCACCCTACGTCTGGCAGTGCAGAAACTAAGCTGGCTGCTTAGCTGAAAGCACATGCATTTCTACCATTAGCAATATTTGGATTGAAAATATTGTACTTGTTCAGTATGTCTACCATTAAAGCATTGAAACATTGTGACAGATGGTTTGGCCCTGAAAGACGTCAATGAGATTTTGGTGTCGTATCATATAGTTAAGACATTAATGTAAAAGACATAAAAAGTACAATCAGTTGTATCCAGTGTTGACTTTTACTTGTACAATGGGATTTCCCCTGCCTCTCCTTCCCTCTGCACTGTCCCAAACACACCCTGAATCTACTTTGAAGTGACAGTTTTCTGGAGCAGATTTGAGGTGCACATAGGTGGGGTGAGGGGAGAGACAGAATCTCTTTCACCAGTGGTTTCCATTCAGTTGGTGGATGGATGCCATAGGATACAAACACATGAGAATATTGTGTATATTTGTTAAGAACTTTTAAATTCTGTATGAAGAGTGAAGCATTGCACTGAACTTCTATCATAATATTTTTTCATGATTGACTTTGCTATTTTTCTTCCAGTTTCTTTGGTCTTGCTCCACAAAAATTAAGCCAATTTGTTAGCATGATCAACTTAATTTACATATTTCCATAGAGTGATAGCGCATGCTGGTTTCATCTCTAACATGCCTGTAATACATTATTTACTGGTTGGATAAAATTATAAACCAAATCTAAACTACAATGTTCCATAAAAAGTTACAATATTTATAAATATTTATTTATTTATTTATCGTTTATACAGTGATGTATATCTTCAGGATGAATTTTAGTTTGACCTTTGCTCTGAACAATTTGGTTAGTACATAATATTATGAACAACGTTCTTTAGTTAGACCATTGGCCCATTCAGCACAATAATCTCTACTTACAAGTGAACCTTGTCTTGTTTCCATTTGCCAGGATTTTTTTTATATGATGTTTGAAAACACATTATTGTAAAGATTTTTTCTGAGAAATCTTGGAAAAAACTAGTTAAGGCAGGAGACCTCTTGCAGAGCCCTAAATTTTTAAATGGGTGGTAGGAATTAAACCTGAGGTCCATATATTCAGAATATACCCTCTATTAACATGGGAACCTCTTTAAGGCTTCAATTTTGTGTATGTCCCAGTAAATTTACTTCATGTGGCCAAACATGTATAAGCTGCCATTTATTTAACCCAGCAGAAAAGCCCTTTAAGTAGTTTTGGGATTGCATGTTGCCATCTGTTTGTGAGGCAGATGCTTTAACAAGTTGCCTAGCTAAAAGAAGATGTAGAACTCTATTAAATGAAAATTTCCAGCCTTTCAGTATTCATTATTAATACATTATACATTAAAAATGTATCCCTTAAAGAGGTCTATCATTTTAGTAAGAATACCCCCCACAGGATCAGAGAAGCGCAAATATTACTTTGAATATTTTCTAAATTCAGAATAAAGTCCAGCCTCACTCACAAGTGCACACAGCCGGAACAGCGAGTTGCTTTGGCAGCTTATCTTTTTAAATACAAATTAGTATTTAAATACAAAATATTTTGAAATAGTGACTCAAACTCTCCTATCACCCTAATCCTATGAATGCTCACAGAGAAGTCAGCCCAATGAAGGCACCATGAGGTTTACTCCCAAATGCAGAGAGAGAGGATTGATACGGGGAATATAAAGGAAACCGAGAGGTCTGCCTTTTACACTTTGTTCCAGGGCGAAAATATTGCGGGGAAACAACTGGGGCCGCAATTCTTCGGGCGCTTTTTTGAGAGTAAAGTGCCCACTGAACTCAAGGAGACTTAGAAGTAAAGGCACTTGGGAGCGTACGTGGGAACTGTTTCAGCAAGGAAAGACGGAAAACCCTTTCTCCCTTCCTTTCCCTCTCATGGCCTTGTAGAGCGTGTATCATTATTATTGCGGCTGCTGCTATACTACCAATTACACTGTGCAGGCAAGGAGAAACTTTACAGCGCAATCCTGTTCATGGCTACGCAGAAGCTCCATTAACTTCACTGGGGCTTACTTGCAAAACAGTGTGTTTACAGAGGACTGCAATTTCGAAAAGCCCGGCCCCTTCCCTTTTAATTGTTCCTCTTGCTCTTTCCGTTCAGACAACAAGGACAACAAACGGAAGCCTTCACTAGAATTGCGGTGTGCCGAAATGTCTCAAGAGGCTTCCCGCTTAGAGAGGACTCAGGCGTGGGGCTTGAAACATTGAGAAGGATAACAGCGAGTAACTTTCTCTCTCTCTGGTGTTTGGGGATTAAACTTCCGAGTACTTTAACACCCACCCCCGCGCCCCGTCCTACCAAGGCGGAAGGGAATACCATCCACAGAAATCAGTAGGAGAGGCTGGTGACTCCCAATGTCATTGAGGCTCCTTATCTATTGCAGCTTTTATTCTGAGCAGAGTGTTGTTTTATGGTGGTAAATCTATTTTGGAGATGAATTTCAGTACAATGGATAGCTCCTTTAAGCTCGGAATAAATGCTGCAATGGACAAGGAGTTGCACTGACATAGCAACCAAGAGCGTCCCTTGGTACTCCGTTTAGTGATTGCGCACCAGTATTTGCAGCTGTGAACTTAGAAACAAAAGGAGCCGCTAAGGTTCAAACTGTAATTCGGAGCATATTTGCACGGCTTTTAAAAAGTGTTCCACAATTGTCAATACAATTCTTTATCCCTGGGTGCGAGAGCGAGCGAGCGAGAGCGCGCAGGTTACACAAGCCCTGCTGGCAGCCTGCTCAGAGCCCAACCCAACCCAAATTTAGCGCCGAACGGCACGCCGAAGCCATGTGTGCTCCTCGGAGCTGAGTTTTTAAGTGTTTTTTTAAAGACAAATAAATGCATATATTCGCACCAAATCACATCGGAGCCATGAAATCCTCTCTTTGCTGCAACGCTTTCCTTTGTTTCCTTGGATGGACAACCCGCTGAAAAGTGGGAATGCGGGAAAATCCTGGCTTGCTCATATGTTTTTCACTGAGTAGATCTAAGTTTCGCTCCGGAGTCGTCAAAAGGAACCTGGAAGTTGGAAGCTGTGCAGGTCTACACGCAAAGTCTATGGTTACAGAGGGCCGGGAAAGAACTGCGGGGCGCCGCGTCCTCAGAGTGAGGAGCCGCCCTTTGCACGGGTGCTAAATGCACTCGCCTCACAGAGTTCCTGTGCATCACTGTACAAAACGCCTTTCCCCCTACCAGAGGCATGCAGTTCCTCCAGGTCAGGGGAAGATATATTTCTGAGCATTTATTTATGTTTCTAACCAAGTGCACACACACGAAGCTCCCCTCTGAATTGGTAGAATGGAGCATTTGACTTCTCTGAGGGAGGACGGTATTTCATCGTCCTAACAAGAATTCACAATAGTGCAGAATTCGTCCACACGGTCGGGCGGGGACGGAAGCTGGTGGGCCTGGTGTCTGCAGCCCCTAAAGTGCATGGATGTGCAGAAAACAGTATACTGCATTCTTCTGAAGGGCTCCTTGAAACCTCCTTTTTCCTCACCCCACCCCCTCCTTTTTACCTCAGTATTATTGCAATCGACATGGTTGTTCCTGTCAGATTTCTCCAGGGTCTAAAAGAGGCAGAGTAGTTGCACTGGAGGAGCAGGGCTGCCCTCCGTTTCTCCCCTCCGCAGTGTGAGGGCGAGCCTCGAGAGGCTCAAATGCGAAGGGGCAGCTGCTCTCAGCCTCTCCCGAGCAAGCAGTTCCCCGTCCCCTTCATAAGGGGCACCATCTAAGTGTCCTGAAGAGCTGAATGGCAGTGCTGAGGCCTAGACACAAGCCAAGTGGAAAGGAATGGCACAGTTTGAAAACAGACCCAATCTGTGTAAAGTCATGACTTGATTCCTGTGTAAGGACTTTGCTGGGCTCAAAAGTTTCCCTTCCATTTTCCTGGATTTATTCATTTTTTTTAATGGATGCGAGGTGGAGGTACTTGGTACTGCACCATGTCCAGTGTATTTCATATACTACCTGCCCTCCTTTCCTCTTTTATTCCAAAACCTGTTCAGGAATAAGGTACCAAAATAGCCTAGGGAATTTCAGAATTTTAGGATCATTTTAAGTCTGACAGGAAATTTGTCCTGTAAAAATTTCAGACCAAATTTCTGACCAAATGTAGGAGAGCCTTTCTGGCCTGAGACACAGCTGAGTCCAGAAGAAATTCCACAAGAAGCTTTTATGATATCATTGCCCTGTGTAATTTACATAATCTTAAAGGGTTGTCTTCCATTTGTAACCCTCCTGTATTTTCCCACTGCTTCTTCCATCTTTTTTCTTATCAAGGAAAATTCATTAAGGAGGAATAGAGAGAACAGCTTCACATCTTTGGTTTGGTAGTGCTAGGAGCTATCTGTCTGGAAGCATGCTAGCTTTGAGGCAGTCTGGGGCTGGTGGACCCCCCCCCCCCCCCCCCCGTGTCAGTGGGATCCCTTAGACTTTACTAGACAGCAGCAGGCACCATTACGACAAACGAAATCAGGTAGTAGTGGAGCCATACCTCAGCAGGGACACAGTGCCTAAAGTCCCTTGGTCGTCATCATTGTAACCTGCCTGTTTGCCTGCCTTTTGCATTGGGCCAGACATCAGAGAAGCTCAGAAGAAAGCAGTGGCTGCCACTGCCTAGTTGCACATGGGTTTGCTGTCTGCCAAGCAAGCAATAGATAGCAATGATGAGAAACAGGATGAGGAACAATAATAGATTGTGATGATGACAGTAAGAAAGTAGAAAGGTGTCTTATTTAAGAGCCCTCACAAATTTGAAGGCAGCATTGCCACTCACATGCTCTAGAAATGGGTAGTGTGCCTGCCATTCATTTTCGTATCTCCATTTATTGCCAAATCAAGGGCTACGTAGCAGAAAGCACTTTGAGATATCTCCACAAACTTAACTGAATAAGATCTTCCTGGGGTTGGGGAAAGTTATTCTATACTTGTGCTGTTAAAATGAGAATAATTTAGCATATCCAACCCAATAATGTCCACTAAACTATCCAGCATTGCCTTTTAAAATTTGAATATTGCCTCGCTTCCTAACATTATGGATGAATATATTTCTTTTAACAAAGAGAGTTAAGAAGAAATTAAGCCTTTGTTTGAAGTAACCATGCTTATCACTCCTTTTAAAAAGCTTTATAATTATGTATTTACTTTTAAAGTTGTTCTTATGGTAAACTCAGATTAAACATATGCTGTCATTGATACGATTTCATGTAGCGAAATTATAAATATCAAAAACATAATTGTACCCAAAATATACTTTGTTACTATGTTTTGTATTTTATTAATGCTAACTATAATTAGTGTTATTTTAACATTCAGCATGTTGGTTTAAATTTTGGAACAGACCAAATTTTATTCTTCAGAACTGAACATGGAGAATGCAAGTTTACAAGTACTTTTACCTGCAGCAGAAGAAATAGAAGAACCATGGCCAAAGAAACTTAAAATAGAGAGAAATAATCTGAGCTCAAAAGTGGAAAAGGTGCAGTTGCTGGGAAGATTATGCTATGTAGATAGGTCATGTAACAAAACTCTCAGTTTTCCTGAAGTGTTATATAATTTTAATCAAAATAATTTGGAATTACAAGAGAAAATTTGTACAAGTTTTAAAACCAATATGGGACAATGTGCATATCTTAAACCATGTATGAATACCACTTTGCAGTCCAGATTGTTACAAAATATACTATTCATTGAAAAATGGGCATTTGAAAACAAACATTACAATATTTCAAAAGACAATTATTCTGAATCTAATGAAAATAATAAGCAACTGATAACAAAATCAGGACAATGGACTTCATATGTTAAAGAAAGAGAAAAATCAATAGACAGCGGTAGCATTTCAAGACAAAATGAACTGCCAACAGGGAGCGTATTTTTTATTGAAAACTTGGCAGAAAAACTTCTTTCAAGAATGGAACGTATGTTTTCAGATCTAACAGAATTTAAAAATAATAAGAATTATACCGGTTTATATGATGTATGTGAAAAATTAAAGTCAGAAAAACAGTATCAGATTCTGAATCCAATTAAAGATTGTGGAAACAGTTATTGTCAAACCCTGCACTTCTGTTTGCCAGTCAGAAGTTTTAAGAAAGGAAAAAGGAGAGACCTTGAATCTCTGTTCTATGAATATAAAAAAGTTGCGGTTGAGGATAATATTTTATCCTATAAAATGCAAAGAAGATGCACTGAAAATAACACTTTCAGAAGTAAAACAGTATTGGACCACATGTACATATCTTATTCAAGGAATTGTGGAGTTGTAGATCTTAAATTAATAAAAGGTGATGCTTCTGAGTTTTTTCTACCAGGTAAGGGAAAACGTAATTGGAGGCCTGTAACTGAAAATGATAGCCAAATAATTCTATTTGATACCCAGCAAAGAGAAGTATCTAATGAAAAAAGTAATAAAGAATGCCTTATATTTTCCAAAGATGCTACAGAAGATGAAAACTTTTCACTAGTTGGCAATGAAAAGGGAAAAATGGTGTGGCAACTTTCTAACAATCCAATTTTACCAGATAATAATTTTAATAATTCTAGTTTATGGGAACATTTTCAGAATCCTAAAACAATGTATAATCTGACAGTAGATTTTATATTATTGAGTTATCTGACTAGGATTCCAACCATATTTGAAAAGTTACAAAGTAAACATTCAAATCTTCAAAGAGTGGTTACTATGGAAACATATATGCAAAGGAAAAATAGAAATGCCTTAAATGAAAACAATGTTTTTTCTTTTAAAAGGTTTAAAACTTCTCATTTTGTTTTAAAAACACAAAATAAGCATGCAACTAGGAAATTCAGAAATAGTATTTGTTCTTTAAGCAAGGCCAAATATATGCCAAGATATGTGGGAACTTGTAGCAAAGCAAAGGACAAAAAGAGGTGTGATAATTATGAAGAATGCCATTGTCATTTTGTTGATAAGGAAACCAATGTTTCTCCTTTTGACACATTTAAAACAATCTGCCTCAATATTGATTCAGAGGAAGTGGATCAAATCTCATCTATATTGAATGTAAACTTTTACAATGAAAATAATGAAAAATATAGCAAGGAATGCACAGCCGTTGATAAAAGACTCACCAGCAGCAGCTCTGATACATTGACTTACAGTTGCATTCTACCCAAGTTACTTACAAATTGCAATTCTTTGTTAGAAGAACCCAAGGATAAAAAGTCTCAAAATTTCAGAGATAAAAATACTAATATTCATGGGCCCCAGTATGAAATCAACAACACACCCTTCCCAGTGCATGGCTTTAATTCTGGAAACACACTCAAATGTTTATCAGATGTTGACCAGTATTTCATTTCAGCCATGTCTCACTATCTTCGTCTAAATCAAAATAGAGGAGTCAGTATCAAAGCATGGCATAGCAAGATTGCCCTGCATAAGAAAAGAAGCAGAAAGCGTAGATTTGTATCTGAATACATAGCAGGTGTTTTACAAAGCCAGCCTGTATGTAGTGCTGGAGTATCTAATAAATTGAAGCATCCCAAAGTTAAAAAAGTAGAAAATGCAAATTTGCTGCTTCAGAAAGATATTTTACTTTGTGGCACATGTAATTCAGATCTATTGCCTGTGAAACAAAATGCTGAAAATTCAACTAAGACAGGAAATGAAATTGAGCAGAGTTGTACAAGCAAAAGAAATAATCAGAATTTAACTCAGCTATGTGAATATGGAAATTTTGTTGGTTCTAAAGACAAATTAACCATGGATTCATGGTCAAAGAAACAAAAACATTGTCAAGATATAATTGAAAACCAATTTTCTTCAGAAATTAACAAAAAATATGAAATTGAAGTGAAAAAACAGTTTGATTTGGTGCTGGAAGAGCTTCATATATTTAATGGCATTGGTCAGGAAAATGAAAATAGTCTATCACATGGAGAAAGGGATATTCTTGAGACAAAATTTATTTCCCTGAAGCATTCTGACAGCATTCCGGACTATTCCAAAGCAGTGTGTGAAAATAAAGTAAATACTACCTTTTCCACTTTGACTACTATGAACTACAGTACTATGGCAAAGCAAAATAAAAAGAATGAACAAAGTTTATTTAAGGACAAACCGCTAGAAAGGCCTGGAGAGAAGGAAGCACCCCATGAGTGCTGTTCTCCAAGTACATCACATGAAGAATTGTACTATTCATCCTCTAAAGGTAAATGAATTATTTATAGAAGTGTTATGCAACTTTATATTACAGAGTAGAATTGTACGTCTGTTGTACATATATTTGTCATCAAGAGGGCGCAGAAATATGTGTTGGGAGTAAGAAGGATGACAGTTTTGGGCAATCATTCCCACAGTCTGCTGGTTGCATTCCAGATCATTTGGAATTGGGAAGTAAAACATATTTCAGTGGGATTGGGGAGGATGGGCTATGTTAAGATTCTGAGATGCAGGAGGCAGAGGTGATTACCTTAATTACACAAACTTCACCCAGCCAGGCAATGACCAAGATGCACAGCCAGTGGGAGGGGTCTCTGAGGATGAAGAAAGGCAGACCAGGCCTCCCCTGCTCTTGACCCCATGAC
Source organism: Varanus komodoensis (assembly GCF_004798865.1). NCBI lineage: Eukaryota > Metazoa > Chordata > Lepidosauria > Squamata > Varanidae > Varanus > Varanus komodoensis. The sequence continues at coordinate 6,482,371 of NW_025336045.1, forward strand.
AAGGAGTCAGCAGATATGGGACACCCAACTGAATGAGCAGTATGAGAAGAGGAGGCATGCTTGCCTTCAGAGTGCCCTTCCTGAGGGGATGGGGCCCAGGAATCTTCACAGGGAGAGTTTCTGGAGGTAAACACTAGATTGGGTTCCACAGACTGCTCTGTGCATGCTCAAAGATCCATGTGGGTGATTTGTACATGGAAGCAATAAAGAAAGTTGCAAGGAAATCTGTCTGTGGCTGGTGAATGTTCAAAGGAGGAAACTTGGCTCACAACAGTATGGGTCCTTTTTAACCATCTGCATACGTCTTTCAAATTTTATTTGCATGGTAACTTTCAGGGCTATCTCCAGTGTGAGGGAGTGCTAGACAAAGTGCATTGTCTATCCTCACCCACTTGCAGGTAGGCCCTGGCAGGCTTGGCACCAGCATCAGGGCACCAAAGGCAGCCATTTTAATTTCCTATATGCCACTGAGTAATAATAACCCAGGAGGGCTGTGGAAAATTAAAAGGCCAGATATATTCAGTCAACTGGTGCTACTTAGAGTAATGGGCCAGAAAATAAATCATGGGGGAATTTGGTGTAGGCATTCATGGTAGACCAATCCTTGTGAGGATGATGAGGTTGCAGCAGCTGTTAACTTTGACCCTGGTAACTGGTAAAATAAATAAAAGGGCAGCATACTTAGCTATGCAATATGTAGTGTAATTTTACAATATTTTAGAAGTAAATTCATATATAGATCAAAATGTCAGTTTATTTTTAATACTATAATGAGTTTATTTTTCAAATTTAAGAACAATGTGATTTGCACTGTACACAAGCTTTCCCTTGGAACCCTGCATCTGCACCTCATACATTTATGAAGAAAGAAAACTACTGCTTACAAATGGAAAGAGGTAAAAATCAATCTGTTTCTAGCAGCTCCGCATGAAAACATTTCCTTTTTTATATTTGTTTTTCAATTTAATTCACAGCAAGGAGTTTTTGTTTTAATTTTGATTATAAATATACAAACACAACAGTATATTAGTTACATAAAATCAGAATGACAAGTTAAACATATACATCCTTACCAATCGCCAAACCAACTAATCCTAATTTTTCCAACATACAGTATAAATGCTGTCTGGTATCTTCCTCAAAAATTTAAACTAAGATTGCAAAAGCTCTAAATTAATTGATGGCCAAATCAAATTGCTGTTCCATATTAATAATAAACAACATCCAAATTTGTTCATTTTTTAAATCTTTCCTTCTACCATCTTATAAATGAATAAATTCTGTTAATGCTTTTGATGTAATTTACTGTTTTCCTAGCAGTCCATACTTAAATGGAAAGAATAATAGGTAGTCTCTATTTACCAATAATAACCAATTTAGCAGCAGTTAAATTGCACATGTTTAAACAACATCATCCAAGCAAGGCATACAAAGGGTTCATAAGAAAGGGGCATCCAATCATATAATTGCTATGGATTATAACTTTTTCCTAAGGAGTTCTAATCTTTTTACAGGTCTTTTGGAAAAAGTTTGTGTTGTTTTCCCCACATTTCCAACAAACACTGCTAATGTTGGGATATATCCTTGCCAAATTTTGTGGTGTCAAATACCCAAGAGTATCATATTTTATTAAAATGTTCTTTTCGATTAACACATGAGAAGATTTTGGGACCATTATAAAGGATGTAATTCCACTGGTCTGGAGAATTTTCTATCCTTTACATTTTTCCCATTTTAATTTTAAATAATTTTCTTTATCATCATTGGTTGCAAATAGTATGCAATAAATATTAGTTGATGATTTGTTAATGTTATACTCTTGGCTGATGGTCTTTTCAAATACAGATGGTACTTTGCTCACTTTTTCATCACTGATACATTTGGACAAGAAGCACTGTAACTGACAGTACTGAAATCAGAAAGATCTTCTTGTTCCATTTTGCGTACTAGATAAGCCAAAAGTATTAAATTTCCACATTTAATCATGCCTGCATATCTCATGATTTTATTCCTAGACCATTCTGTTACATTACCAGTTCATTGGAATTCAGTGTAATATATAAAAAAGATTGCCACACAGAAATTTTATACGATAACATGTCCTTATATCTATCCCAAACTTGCAAGATGACTGGTATAATTGAATTGGGTTTAAGTTGACTGAAATAGCAGAACAGGGTTTTGGAATGCCTCTGATGTGCCCAAGGTAAATATATCCTACAAAGGAATCAGAGCAAACTTCTCCCAAATGTGAACAGGTAAATTCTCTGTATGATCTAACCACTGGGCCAATATTTTTAATTCTGAAAATGAAAAATAAAAAACAATGTTTGGACAGTTCAATCCACATTTATTTAAGGCTTTTTAAAGTTTTAACTGTGGAAATACTTGCGTTCCATAAAATCATTATTATGTAACTGATTTAATGTTGCCATTTTCAAAAATATACAGGAATCTGGGTATGGTAGTCATCTTTATTATTACTATATGCCCTAACCACAACATGATGAATTTAGACAATTTTAAATGTTTTCCTTAATTGCTGACAAAAGTGGAATATAATCAGCTTAGAAAAGTCCATCATTTTCTATTTATTACCTAATTTTGTTGAGGTATACACTATAAATATGTAAAGAATCTTTTTCTTCCATGTAAATTAACTTTATCAGTTATCTTACACTTAGATTTATTGTAATATTAATTCCCAACATTTCATTTATGGTAATTTATAACTTCTCTACAGAAAGCTATTCTCCACAACAACTTTTCAATAGTTATTTCAGGTTTGGTAATTGTAATTGCTACCAGAAAGTTATTTGCATACAGACTAATATATAACTCCTTAATTTAATTCCGTAAATTTTCTCATCCAATCTAATTTACGTTGCAAAAGCTTCTGTACTAACTGCACACGGCAAAGATGATAATGGGCATCTTTGTCTACAATTTAAATGTAAAACTTTTGATTTTTTTCTATAACTGATTTTTTTTCTATTGCATACAGTGCTGGAATTGTTAGTCTTGCTTGAGTTCCAGGTTCAGTAGTAGTATAGGATTATAGGCTATGCAATGCTGCATCTATGACTGAATTTGGACCAAGCAAATAGTCCTATTAGCTAGCCTATATTTTGCCCACTGAAACAACAGAAATTAAATATATAAAAGTATACATTGTTGTATACTTTTATACATTTGTTGTACTGTGTTTTTCAATTAATTTTCCATTAGATATTTACAACAATTGATTCAAAGTGCAAAATTTGCAGTAAAAGTCACACACACACAGTTTCCTAGATTTTAGCCTGCATACCCAGGAAGCCAGTAGCAGTCTTGAATCTTAAAATACCACATCCATATCTCTTAATGATTCAAGATGTGAATCTGCTAATTTGCAATAGCAAATTTCCTTGAATATTTAATCATTTTGCTCTATGTATATATTTCTTTTTAAAATCTTGAAATGGTTTTCAAATTATTATTTACTGATTAGGAACCAAAATATCATTATAAAAATATCACAAAGTCAGGGAAAAGCCTGGGTAAACAAGTTAAGTTTTTAATTTTTTCATAAGCACATGATCACTGACACCTCACCTATCACATAAAGAGGTTATTTCACAGTGAGGCCCAATCACAGAGAAGGCACTCTGTGCTGCTAGATGGGACTTTGCTGGATGTAGCTTTGACAACAAGGCCTCCCTTAAAGATAATAGTGGTCTATCAGGTCTATATGTGGGAGGGGGGAGGAGGGAATGTTCTTTCAGGTAACTTGTCCTAATTTAATTTGGTTTTATATGTGAATTATACTATATTGAGCCTGGTTTGGAAAGAAACTGGCAACAGTGCTATGTGTGCATGGCAATTCAATCCACCTTGACCTGGTTTTCTCAACTAGGCAGAGGGATGGCGATCTGATGGTCAGGGGCCTTTTTTAATCTCCTTGTCATGGTAAGATCACTTCCTCTGAGATTTGAATCCAAAGCCCCTTTTCCTTTCTGCAGGGTTGGAGGACTTGTTAGGTTGGTCTGAGAGCTCTGGAGGAGTATCTGGCATGGCTGGTGCTCCTGTTGATGCCCAGGTTGCCCTGTAGAATGTGGAGATGACCAGGGGGGTCGACACAATCGCTCCCTGGCATCTTCTCCTTCCTTGCAGAGCCTGTCCAGCTCCCTGGTGCAGGGTGGAGCTGATGGTGATGAAGCAAGCTGGGAGATGACTAGAGTGCAGGTGGCAGAAAACTCGGGATGAACCTGACTGAACATGCATTTATTTAAAACATGGCTTAGAGCTCATTATCAAGCCTACTCTGTGGCAATCCAAGCAATCAAGAAAAGTTTTTATACAACCTATATTGTGTCCTCAGAATGCCAACCAGCTGAGCTTTTCTGGGTGGTTCTGGGCCTTTTACATGCTGGCCCCAAAAAAGAATTTGTTGAATCCTTGGCAGTCAGCTGCAATGAGTTTACTCAGTATTTCTAGGGTAAGATTGCTCGTATCCCTTCCGACTTGGACTCCGCAGCAACTGCAGTACTGCCTTTGGAGGTGGTCCAGTGTGCCATCTGGTCCATCTTTGATGGATGAGCTTCTGCCTTTGCTGCCCAATGATGTGGACAAGATACTTGGTCAAGTCCAGTCTACCTCCTGCTTGTTTGATCCTTACCCATATTGGCATATTGGAAGAGCTTATTCCATGGTTGCCCAGGTGGATCTTTTATCAGCACCAAATGATTTATCAACTATGCTTCTACATGGATGAGGGTAGTCTTGCTGTAGTCATTCATGACTAGACTACTGTGATGCACTTTATGTGTGGCTTCCCCTGAAGAGAGTCTGGACTCGTCAAATGATCCAGGTCAGGACATCTTATGAACAAATTGCACCAGTTCTCCATCAACTGCACTGGCTGCCTATTCTGGTCCAGGCTGAATTCAAGGTTTTGGCCATGACATATAAAGTCCTAAATGGCTTGGGACCACATTATCTTAGGGAATGCCTTACTCCATACATTCCTACGCATTGTTGAAGATCATCAGTGGAGGCACCCCTACAGATTCCTCTCCCTAAGGTGGTTTCTGTGGTAGCACCCCATTTGTGGAATGCCCTGCCATTGGATATTTGTCAGGCAGCTACTTTACTAAGTTTTAGGCACCTAATGAAAACATTTCTTTTTGATGCACCTTTGGCACTACTTGAACCACCTATATTAATGGCACTAGCTTTATTAAGTTTATTCACATGTTTGTCTGATTATATATACTGTGTTTTATCCTGTAATATTTTAACTGTACAATTTTATTTAATGTAATTATTGACATTTTTATTATAATGGCAACCCAGAGAGCATGATGCTAATAGGAGGCTTTTATACAGATTTAATAAATAAATAAATACATACATACATAAAATAAGCCTGGTGCAGAGTTATAAATTAGCTGCATCTTTTGAACCAGCTTCAAGGGCAGCCCCACACAGAGAGCCTTACAATATTTTAGTTTAGAGACTACCAAAACATGGACAACAATGGTTAAACTGTATCTTATCTTTTTTGTGTTTGCTTCTTTTACAGAAAATCCTTTACTCCATGGAATTATAAGAGTACAGCCTCTTAAAACATGCCGTGGTCCTTTGAGAGTTGGGCTGTCAAGGAAAGCTAAGCCCAAACACCTTCATCCATATTTGAAGTAGTTCACAATACCAGTGTTTAGAGAAAACATTTTCTTTTGCTAAGATGTTTAAAGTCCTTTGGCTCTTTATATTTAAAATAGGTTTTAAAGGTTTTAATTCTAAAAGAAGTGTAAGATGATATACTACGATATTGCTCATGAAAGTTTCATATTGTGCTTTTGAAATGAACATGTATTGATACAAATATTCTCTGAAATTTCTGTCCTTTAGTATTTTCATGTTTAATAAAATGAAACTGCTTGGTGTGTGCATGTATAATCTTACTAAAATGTCAAAGCATTTCTCATGTCATATATCAGTTTACTGAACAAGTATTATTAGAATAATAATTTAAATGTATAGAGTTCCATATTTATAATATTCACATATTCCTTCTAAGAATGATCGTCTTAATCCTTAAATTTTCATGTACAGCATCAGGGCATAGCTGAAGCTGCAGCATATGAGAATAAGTACATTCACACATTGTATGATGGCTGCTGCCACTATCTTTGACAGCACTAATGGAAGGAGACTGTATTCTAGAATTGAGGAGTCCGCCAGATGTATTTGTACAAAAATTTGTACAAAATACTTATTAACAGTCACATGTTCATAAATGTCACATGCATTGGTCAAAATGCTATCAAGGTGGTGCAGAGCAATTTAGAAAACAATAAAAATACGATCATAAAAACTACATAATTTAAAAGGCTGACGTGAAAAGATGCATCTTTACACCCTTTCTATTTGTCATTCAGAGAAACATTTACTGCTGTTATCAAGCTTTTTTGTAAGAACTGCAGTAACTGTTGAACTTATTTGCTACTGGATTCTTGTAATATCTATGCATAAGAAGTCACATTATGTTGAAACTGGGTCTTTTAAGTGTTTATCTAAAGTTTTGCTCCTGTATGCACTGGTCTGTGTTTAGAAACGTGCAGACTTTTCTAGTCAGATTTACTTACTTTTGGAAGAAAATATAGCCATAGCAAAAAAGCAAAACAAGTGGAAATAGCAAAATAATGAAATCAAAGTACACAGAATACTTAATTATGAAACTACAGGTAAAATGAAACATTTTAGGGTAATAAGTAGTTATCTTCCTTTTCTAATAGCACTTTTGGATGAATATGTTTAGACATTAGAACTAGAAACTTCTCTTTAATGGCAGATTGAATATCAATATTAGATCAAGAAGAATCAAATTAGCTAAAATTACACCAGCTGCATTAGACAAATTATAATTAGCTATTTTTCAATCACCGGACTTTGGCCGTTTCCTTTCGATTTCAAAAGCATTACCGTAACAGCATTTTCTATCAAATTTATGAATAATAACTAAATTCTAAAAATTCTGTGCACACGTGTTTCTGTGTCAGGAAACTATGACATATGCTGATTACAGCAGTGGAAAGAACAAATAGACATGATGCTTATTCACTTTGAGGGAAATGTTTGAGGAAGAAGTTGCATATTACACACAAGCAAGTGTTGCAAAATTCTAACAGCAACTTCTTTTGGGGGACAAGCAGCAAGGGAAAAATATGCTTAATTTTTCTCTGCATACCACTTTGCCACCACATTTCTTACAGGATTTTTTTCCTTTGATTTATATCCTGCCTTTTTCCAACAAAGGGCTCAAGGCAGCTTACATCATTCTCCTCCATCTTATCCCCACAACAACAACCCTGTGAGGTAGGTTGGGTTGAGAGTCTGTGACTGGCCCAAAGTCACCCAGTTGGCTCCATGGCCGAGTGGGGACTCT
>NW_025336045.1:6489899-6507630 GCF_004798865.1 Varanus komodoensis
TGATTTATATCCTGCCTTTTTCCAACAAAGGGCTCAAGGCAGCTTACATCATTCTCCTCCATCTTATCCCCACAACAACAACCCTGTGAGGTAGGTTGGGTTGAGAGTCTGTGACTGGCCCAAAGTCACCCAGTTGGCTCCATGGCCGAGTGGGGACTAGAACCCAGATCGTCTGAGTCCCAGTCCCATGCTCTTAACCACTACACCACCCTGGCTAGGATTTCAGACTGTGCAGGGATTCTATATCACTTTGTCAGCAGAAATTTCCCCTTAAACTGTTTCCCTTCTTTACAAGATTCCAGAAATAAATTTAGTCATGTTAATACACATCTCAAACTTGGTGAAGGGGAAGCAGCTTTGGGAAGAGCGTTTTCATGAAAAATGCAGTGGGGACTGGGATAAGTGTCTTCTCTCCTTCTGCTTTTTCAGTTTGAGATTGGCTTGTCCTAAAGCTGCCTTTCTAACAAGAAACAGGCATTTGGCTTTTGTTGCATGTGTTTCTATGCATCATCTACCGTGTTTCCCTGAAAATAAGACCTAGTCCGAAAATAAGTCCTAGTACTATTTTTTGGTACTTGCTAAAATATAAGACCTATCCTGAAAATAAGACCTAGCTGTGCTTATTCCCAGGGCCAGTGCAGAACATAAAGAGCCTTTTTAAACTTTATTTTTTAACTTAACTTTAACTTAATGCACTGTGTGGAGGAAACATGTTTATGCAGCTCTGCAGAGGCACCAAAGCCACATAAGCCGATGCTTCCTCTATAGCGCCGGCTCCTGTCACAGGCGAAGTGATACCAAATGTACATGTATTCATGCTGTTGTACATGAATAAGTGTGGATTGTTGTACACATTAAAAAATAAAATGAAAAAAATAAGACCTACCCCAAAAACAAGACCTAGTGTGTTTTGTGAGCCATATATATATATATATGCCAGTGTCTTATTTTCGGGGAAACACGGTATTTCCACTTTTAATGACAGGCCGTAAAGGTGCAATCCAATGCCTGGGGTGAGGGACGGCAGTGGCAATGCCACCACTGCCATGTATTGCCCTTATGCATTTTATTTAGATGGCCATTTTTTAAGATAGAAAGTTCAAAACATAAATCATATTCTCTCACTAATAATAGGGAATCCTTCCCCAATCCAATTGAAAATAGTTCCATTAAAATGAGTTAACTTGCAAAAGGAAAGAGATCAAATTAATCTGATTTAAAAATTGATCCATTGTGAATAATCATGAAGTGAAATATGTCCTTTGCAATGACACTTTAACTCTGCCTCTCTTCAAACTGTACTGAAGGTACAAGGCATCAGGGAGGGCTTGCAGTTTTTGATGATGGTCCGTGAGGAAGTTTACCACATCACTTGTTTTTGATCAAACCCTTACTCTGAACTGATAACCTGATTTTCTTAGCTTTGCCACACTTCTGAGCCCATCAATTTCAGATAATAGCTCAGATTTCCTTCTGATTCAGGAAAAAAAATGCATATTTGTTCCCTTTTTGGTTTGATTTGACGCCCTTGTTATGAAGATAAATATATCATCCTAGTTTCAGATGAAAGGATATGTATACATCTACCCTGCTCACTGCTGAGAGCAATATTATCGATATAACTCTAAAAGAAAAATGCTTCTATTAAAAATTCTCAGTACTTACATTTAAAATTCATATATAAACTGCGCATATGCCTGATATAAAAATATATTTACAATAAGTTCCAAATCCTTATGTCATATTATGTACACTCCAATAAGCAAACATTGCAACAATAAAAAATTAATGGGGCTGTTCTAAATTTATGAATAATTGAATTATATGATTTTAATAGCTTGCAGCAATATTTCTGAATTCATTTTCTGTGGATGCTGGTAATTAATACATGGATGCAAATTTGCTGTAAGAGACTGATAAAAATGCAACAAGATTAAGCAAGTGATTGCAATAAATTTTAACAGATGTCTGCAAGGAAAAACAGGACTGAAATAGATGATGGATCTACTTGTGCTACTGCTAGGCAAGAAAATGCTTACAAGGAAAACTTATTTATGGCAGGAAAGGAGCAGATAATGAAGGCTAGGGTTAGTGATTAGGCTGAAAGAATTCCCTAGGCTGGATATTTGGAAACTCAAATTCTAGGCCCTTTGAAAACCAAGAGAATCATTGTAAACTAGGAGAAGTTAATAAGCTACAGGACTGTGCAGTCTGGATAAAAGATTACGTACTTCCATGTGGAGATCCTTAGATGTACTCTTTACTGAAATTCAAATTAAACTGTAGATTGATCACTGGCATGTAAAACTGAATATATTTACTAGGAAGATCTATTGATCTGGAGTATTTTTCTACTCTATAGGTAGTTGTTTCAGAGAAACAGTTCCTTGCAGTGATTGCACTGCAGTGATAGTAGATGTGAGTTTAGTAATGTTGGCTAAATGGGCACTCATGTCCCACTTAGTTTTGGATTCCATCTCTAGGAAAACAGGTGATCCAGCAAGAACAAATTAGGATTCTGAGAGATACAGTTTCCCCTAACTGCAAGTATGGCAGTGAACAAAACTGGATACCTTATCATGGGAAGGGGGAAATACCTCATTTTGGAGGTTAGAAATACTGTTGCTTTGCTCTCTCTGAGGATATATGTATATGTTTGGATTAGTATTGATGAGTATGGGGACTGAACTAACTGCTGGTTGCATATGCTCCACATACTGGCACATCACCCCCAAAAGTTCTGTCATCAGTGGAGAGAAGCAACTTCTTGAAGCTCTCTTATATTGAAATTTTGCTGCCATTCCATCAGTCTTCTAGTACAAAACAAACATCAGCCGCTAAGAAGTTACTTCCTATAAATGTTTTCATTTCATGATCTTCTTGGTTTTGGTCAAACATTTTCAGTTCAATAAAACACATTTCCAACAAAAACTAACCCTTAGAAATAAACAGATTTTCAACAGCCATTATAACAGAAAATTTGGGAAAGACCTCACAAACAGAAGCAAATAGACCAATTCCCAGTATATACAATTGTATGGAATGAAAAAAAAATGGGATTAATATTCTTAGCAAGTTGGGATAGTGGGTGTATTAAGGGATATAGTAAGAACTGAGGAGAAATATCTAAAGGAAGCAGAGAACTTCTGAATTGTTACCACAGCCTAATACATAGTCTTTAATGAGGTTTCCAGCTAGAAATAAGAATGAATAAATCTAAAATTGTGAGGATTTGCAGGTATATACAAGCTCTGCTGAGGTGCTCAAAATGTTAATATCTCAAAATAGATTCATAGTCTACCCACAAGTTACATATTTCAATGTGAGTAGCTGGTCAGTTCTCCCTGTGATATTCTTCAAACCAAAGAATTAATTTTTGCCAGAGAAATGGCACTGCATTGTGTTTATTCACTATATTTATATCCCACTTTTCTTCCTGCAATGAAGCCAAGGTGGAGTATATAATTGCCCCATTCTAGCCTCACACCAAGAACCTTTCATATCCTACATCTGATCGAATTGAATAACAAACTTCCATTTTGTGATCCTAGCATCAATATTCTAGAATGGACACTGTCTGGAATGCCTGCTGGGTCTGAATACTGGAGATTGTTCTTGCTTCTAAGTCTGATCCTAAGTCCTTCACCTGTGGTGATAATGATTATAGGGTCACTTCCCAGGAAATGACATGCTACAGAAAGTATCATAATAAGCTGCTTATTGCTGACTGGCGCAACATATCACAATCGTGTTTGCATTTTTGTTCTGAATATTTTGTTAGCACTGTTGAAAAACAACAGCCCCTGCTTCTTCTATGCACAATGAAACACTGTGTGACATTAAATTCCTTTTCTGCTAGAGGCAGCCTTGTTAATATTCATTCACTTGGAATCTTACAAAGGTCAGCCCCAAAGTTATGTCTAAGGGATGGCTGAGCAACATAATTTAGAAGTGTACAACATGTCACATTTTCACACGAAGGAGGCAGAGGAAACTTTTCTGTGTAAGGTAGAAATAGATTATGAGAATACAAGAGAGATGCTATTTATACCAAAAAGCTGGCAGCCAAAGTGAAAAGTTTAAGAAGAAAATCAATGTTAGTGCAGTGAGCTCGTTGGATATACAGTATAAGAAAACTGCCTTTAATGTATCCAGAAAAACAGGTGGAGGGATTCAAGAAAGTGCTTGGGTGTTGACTTTAAAAAGCGATTAATGGTCCACTCAGCAATCTTTTTTTCCTCAGTAACCTGCATGCCTCTTAAGCAGTAAACATTGTGGATTATGCTTTGCACAACTCCATCATGTCCCTAGTTGACCTTTCAATCTATCATTCCAGTAACAAGTTTCTTCAAGGGCAGGTTCTGAAATAGATCACTGGTCATTCCTGGAGAGAAAAGGCTTCTGAATTCCAGTTCTTATGGCTGAGGTTTCAAGGAGTAACTAATACTAATGGAACGTAAGACTTGTCAACCAAAATCTGATCCACCAATCAAATCTTTATACTCTTCAGAAATTATTAGCAACAGGATCCGTAATTCCAAAACCCCCCAAAGCTAATTAGATATCCAGCCCATTTGGTTTTCCTGTTGTAATCTCTATGGTTCAAAATACAGAGCCATCTCAGGTAATCAAGGATAAGTGCCCTGGAAACAGACCCAAACACATCCACATATGTAGATGTTTAGAAGGGGAAGAAGTTATAAGGAAAGAGGAGGGAAGAAAAGTCACTCAGTATAGGGCTCCTTTAGGAAATTGCTAGTGGGATGTCCACTTTTTGATGACTTGGTTTCATTAAAAAGCACCATTCCTTATATTATCCAAGAATGAATGTAGAAATCAGGTGGTCCCATGACATGTTTTAATTTTATGTTTTTTAATATTTGCAAACTATCCAGAGAATTGTGGCTATGGGAGGGGCTACAGGAATTTATTTATTTATTTATTTATTTATTTTTATTAAAACATTTTTATGCCGCCCCATTCGCCGAAGCCTCGGGGCGGCTCACATCATTAACTTAAAATAATTATAATATAAATTAAAAATAAATATTAAATTAAAATACAACAATACAGTATAAAATAAGCCGCCCTGGCCAGATAAAACCAATAATGTTAACAGTTAAAATGCCGCTTGAATAAAAAGGTCTTCACCTGGCGCCGAAAAACAAATAACGACGGCGCCAGGCTGACCTCTCTGGGGAGCACGTTCCACAACTTAGGCGCCACCGCAGAGAAAGCCCTCCTCCGAGTACCCACCCTCCTAATTTCTTTCATGGAGGGTTCCTGGAGAAGGGCCTCCCCCGCCGATCTCAAGGGGCGGCTGGGCATATATGGATGCAAGCGCTCCTTCAGGTAACCAGGACCCAAGCCGTTTAGGGCTTTATAGGTCATCACCAACACCTTGAATTGGGCCCGGACTTCAATGGGAAGCCAGTGAAGCTGACGGAGAACTGGAGTCATGTGAACACAATGCCCAGTCCCCGTCAGCAGCCTGGCAGCTCTGTTTTGAACCAGTTGAAGTATCCGGACCGTCTTCAAGGGTAGCCCCACGTAGAGCACGTTACAGAAGTCGAGACGGGAAGTCACCAATGCATGTGTCACAGTCGCGAGGCAGTCATACTCCAGATAGGGGCGCAGCTGGTGGATCAGCCGAAGCTGGAGGAAAGCGCTCCTCGCCACTGCTGTCACCTGAGCTTCTAGTGAAAGCTCCGGGTCGAGGAGCACTCCCAAGCTGCGAACCTTGTCCCTAAGAGGGAGTGCAACCCCATTCAGAACAAGGTTCAGTTCACCCTCTCCAAAGCCAGAACCACCAACCAACAGGACCTCCGTCTTGTCTGGATTGAGCTTCAGTTTATTGGCCCTCATCCAGCCCATTACCTCGGCCAGGCACCGGTTCAGTACAGCCACTACCTCACCTGGATTGGTGGAAAATGAGAGGTAGAGCTGGGTATCATCAGCGTACTGATGGTTCCGCAGCCCACACCTCCTGATGACCTCTCCCAGCGGTTTCATGTAAATGTTGAACAGCAACGGGGACAAAATGGACCCCTGCGGTACTCCATGGCATAACTGCCATGGCGCAGAGCCATAGTCCCCCAGAGGAATGTAATAGATGAGTTAATAAATGAACACTGGGCACTCATATCCAGGAATCAAGAGAGAGTCCAGACTAATCTTCACAGAGACTTTCAGTAACAATAGCTTCCACTTTGGCATTCCTATGATTCATGGGAGTTTAAGAGTCAAGATCACTCCCAGTCACCTGGCAACTCTGGGCTATCAACAATGAACATACTTAATCTGCAGTAAATAATAGATCAGATTCTAAGGAAAGTATGGTAGTACTCTTCATAGAAAGTTCTTAACAATACAGAGTTCAAGAATCAAGAATCTAAAATGGATTGGGAGTCCATGCGAAGAGGGCTTCAAACAGAAGTGAACACCACAAAGAAGACTTGGGGTAGTACGTTTGAGAATGTTTCTAGACATGGCTCCCAACCTGGGCATTGGTTTGAAGGTGAACAGCTAACTTACAAGGAATTTTAGTTTATCATTGAAGCCCCTTATCAAACTGGGCATTTTCATTTGGCCCTCCTGAGTTGATGCTTCAACTTGTGGGACACCTCCAAAACCCACCCCTTCTATCAGTCTCTGACAAGGAAGTTGCCACTTTTCTTCCCTGCCAAAGTTGAATCTAGCAGCTGGATGGGAGAAGCCTAGCTCCTGCCTGCTTTCCTCTTCCTCTGGAAACAATGTCAGAGAAAGACTCACACCAATTCTGACAATGCACAGGCTGAACAGGCCCAGACCCTTCCAAACTGCTTCTGGCAAATTCAGGCTATAAACTATAGGGGCTATCCGAAGTGAGCTACAACAAGGAATATGACTGTCACTCTGGCTTTTTGGAAAGAGAGGAATTCTTTTAAATATTGTGTCTTGGACTGTGGTCAAAGCTTGTATGTATATGAAAAGAAGAGAAGTATACGGTCCCGCTAGGAGACATGCCACACACCCTTCTCCTGCCCAGCAGTTATTTTCCAGGGAGCTCCAAAGCTATGATGGGACCGTGCTCTACTATTCCTTTATCCTACTCATTATGTACAAAAAATAAGAAGACTGCTGCACCCCCTAATGATCAAATGTACAGCATTCTCTTGGCAACTGTATTGCCTTCTGTGAACGCAGGTAGCTTTCACTTGTGATACCACAAACAGCCTTTCTCCATTTTGCTGGTGAGCATTTGTTAAGCAGCAAACAGGCAAGCAAGCACCATTCTAAAGGCTTTCTTAGGTTTGTTGTTTCTGAGTTATGGAGTCAATTATACCCATTTGTTTCTCCATCAGGCAACATGATGACACAAGAAGTTCTTCGCCGTGGCCTCTGTGCATCACACATATGGGGTGCTGCGCCTGCGCAGTGCCTTGGCTGGAAGATTGAAATCCCCGATACCTCCTCGGTCCGTCTCTCCGGTGGAGTCCTCGTCATTGGCTCCTCCGTATTATGGTGCTGACTCCGACGATTCGGAGGTTGATTCCACCTCCCCTGACGTCGCTGTGACCTCCCAGGGCCCTGCATCACCGGACGAATCACTGTCTCCTTTGGAGAGCTGATGTCCCGGCTTGTCCAGTCCCTTGACATCGACACCGTCCAGCATCCAGGACCCACTACGGACAAGTTTTATGACGTCGTCCGCGAGGAGCAGTTCTCCTCAATCGTCCTGCCGTTGATCACCACCTTACGACAGGCGATGAGCAACCCTGGGACTTGCCTTCTCACCCTCAACCCACGTCTCGGAAGTACGAATCCATGTACCGGGTTCGGGAGGAGGACATTCCCTTCCTCCTCCACCACCCCAAGCTGAACTCGGTTGTGGTGGAGTCCTCCCAGGGCAGAGAGGCGAGAGGCCACACCGCACCAAGGGACAAGGAGGGACGAAAGATAGACTCCCTGGCCAGGCAAGTCTATGCAGCCTCAGGCCTGGGGCTGCACATTTCCAACTACGAGGCGACGTTGGCGAGGTATCAATACTTCATAATGCAATGCCTCCACAACGTCGTCTCAACCCTCCCGGACCACCAGGGTGACCTGGCGAAGGTGCTTATCAAGGAGGCAATACAGGTCGCCGTCCAGCAGCTGTCCACAGCCAGGCATCATGTGTACATGGACTGGAGAGTCTTGGTCGGTGCCGTCTCTCTCCGCAGACATGCCTGGTTAAGGAATTCCAACTTCCCGGGGGAGACTAAACGGCAGATTGAGGAAATGCCCTTTGACGGGTCCGGGCTTTTCCACTCCAGAACTGACCACAAGCTGAAGAAACTCCACGAGTCCTGCATGACGGCCAGGCAGATGGAGCTTCAGACTCAAACTAGGTGTAAGTGGGCATGGACCTGTCCATCCTATAGACAATTGTATCAGCCTAGACAACAGCCCCAACACCAGCCACAGCAACAGCAATGCTGCCGTCAACAGCCCCAGCAATGCTATCAGCAGGGCCATCTCCGTTATGACGGAGATAGGAGGCCGTGTTGATGGGACTGGTGAACCATTCCTCTGATTCCTTCCATACCCACCCCCCTCTCATCTGGGGACTGGCTGAAAAGCCGACTCCCCATTTGGGAGTCTATCACATCTGACTGGTGGGTATTATCCATCATACAGCACAGCTATCAGATAGAATTTGACATCGTTCCTCCATCGAGTCCGATCTGGTTTACATCACGCTCACCGGTATTGCTCGATGAAATACAACAACTTCTTCGTAAAGGAGCGATTTGTCAAGTAGCTCCACCTGACAGACTCCATGGATTCTACTCCAGATATTTTACAGTCCCAAAGCGGGATGGTGGTCTACGTCTGATTTTGGACTTACGAAATCTGAATCGATTTATCGTGACAAAAAAGTTTCGAATGACCACCCTTCAAAATATTTTGCCGCTGCTAAGGAAGGAGGAATGGTTCGCCTCGTTGGATTTGAAGGACGCCTATTTCCACATTTCGATTCACCCAAGTTATAGGTGTTTCCTTCGTTTTGCTGTTGCACCCCATTTATACAAATTTACAGTTCTACCTTTCGGTCTGGCCACCGCTCCGAGAGTGTTCACCAAACGTACCCTGGCCCGTCTGCGCTTTCCTACGCCTCCAAGGCATACAAGTTTACCCTTACCTTGATGACTGGCTTCTGGTGTCCCAGTCTAGGGAAGGACTCCTTGCATCCATCCGTACAACCTGTGCCTTATTAGACGATCTGGGCCTATGCATTAATACTGAGAAATCTTCTCTTCTTCTGACGCAGACACTTACCTTCATTGGAGCTCATTTGGATTTGATGCTGGGAAAAGCCTTCCTTCCTCAGGACAGACAACAGACTCTCACTCGCCAATCCATCAAATGCAACGAGATGGGACGGTTCCAACAAAGTCCATCCAGAGGCATCTGGGACATATGGCTTTCTCAGTTGCTGTGGTGCCACACGCCAGGCTTCGACTTCGTCCTTTACAACCACTTTTCAACAAGATGTTCCACCCACAGAGAGACTCACCGTTGAAGTTGATTCGAATCACATCCTCGGTGCTCCATTCTCTACTCTGGTGGTTGGTCCCAGCCAATCTGACTGTTGGGGCTCCCTTCAGGCCCTGATGCCCGTCGATAACCCTCGGTATCAACGCATCTCTTCTGGGATGGGGAGCAGTATGCTCCGGCCTATATACCCAGGGCATGTGGACTTATTGAGAATCCACAAATCATATCAACTTCCTGGAGCTGTTGGCGGTATTCAAAGCCCTACGTTCTTCCGAGGATGTTCTCCAACATCGGGTCATTCAGATAACTTCAGACAACATAGCCACTGTTTTTTATCTGAACAAACAAGGCGGAACAAAGTCCCCGACTCTGGCCAGACTTTCTATGCAGATTTGGGACTGGTGCATTCCGAGAGACATTACACTAATGGCAGTCCATTTGGCTGGTACAGACAATGTGGAAGCGGACCTCCTCAGCAGGCGCATGTTCATCTCTCATGAATGGGAGCTAGATCCTCAGACACGCGACTATCTTTTTCATCGCTGGGGGTTCCCCGACGTGGACTTGTTTGCCACCCAACAGAACAAGGTGTGCAATGCTTTCTGTTTGAGAGTGGGAATCAGGTACGGATCCCTAGGGGACGCCTTCATGATCCCATGGAACGACCTTAGCTTTTACGCCTTCCTGCTGATTCCTCTTATGATGAGAGTGATAGCGAAGATAGTACCCGATTGGGCCACGGGGATACTAATTACCCCTTGGTGGCCATGGCAACCTTGGTTTGCTACACTACTCAACATCTCTCACGGGGAATACCTTCATCTTCCACTGCTTCCGTACCTCATAACCCAGCAGGATGGTACACTTCGCCATCCAGATTTACTATCGTTGAACCTAACAGCGTGGCGAATCCGATAGCTAACATTGCGCCATCTGTATCGACGGCAACTTCAAGTGGTTCGAATCCTGCCTTCGAATCCTCTGACTTCAGTGCCTTTGAATCCGCTGGGTTCAGCGCTACTTCCTCTTTAGTTCCTCCAGCACCATCAGATCCGAGGATTGATCCGTCGAATCTGACAACCTTTCATCTGGATATTCAACACATCCTTGATTCTGCTTTAAAGCCATCTATGCGGAAGTCCTACCCGACTAAATGGAGATGATTTTCCACCTTTGCCGCGTCTCGTTCTTTCTCTCCATTTACATTATCCATACATCAAATCCTTCAGTTCCTATTAGAACTGCACCACTCCAGACTGAAACTATCTTCAATCAAAGTGTATACGGCGGCAATCGCCTATCATCGTGGCATGGTGGACGGATCACCCATCTTCTCTCAACCTACTCTTAAGAGGTTTCTTAAGGGTCTTCATAATCTTAATCCATCAATCAGGCCAGTAATGCCTACCTGGAGTCTCTCTGTTGTTTTGCAAGCGCTTACAAGAGCTCCTTTCGAACCATTGGCAACAGTCGATTTACGTCTTGTTTCATGGAAGACAGCATTTCTCGTGGCGGTTACCTCGGCTCGAAGGGCCAGTGAGCTCTGCACTCTCCGCACAGACCCTCCTTACCTGAATTTTCACAGAGAAAAGGTCATCTTGTGGCTCGATCTATCTTTTCTTCCTAAGGTGGCCACATCTTTTCATACGGGACAGGATATTATCTTACCTGCCTTGTTTGTGTCTCCGTTGACTCTGTTAGAAAGGTCGTTGCACTCACTTGACGTTCGGCGCTGCTTAGCCTTCTACAGATCTAGGACTGAATCTGTTCGGCGCTCAAATAGACTATTTGTTAAATATTCTACCAGAGATCAAGGTGATCCAGTCACTCCGCAGAGACTTTCCAAGTGGATAGTCCATACTATCACTTTATTCTATCAACTGGCTAAGATTGAATTACCCACAGCTCCTTGAAGCCATTTGACTAGGGCTGTTGCTGCCTCATCTGCCTTCGCATCGGGAGTATTGATGATGTATGTCGAGCTGCTACTTGGGCTAACCCTTGCACTTTCGCCAGACATTATTGTCTAGACGTTTGGGCTCAGCAAGATTGCTTCTTTGGCAGAGCCGTTCTTTCATCTGTTCTTCGTTGAGGACACCTCCCCTCCTCCATTATGGTAAGCTTGTTAATCTACCCATATGTGTGGTGCACAGAGGCCACGACGAAGAAAAGCAGGTTGCTTACCTGTAACTGATGTTCTTCAAGTGGCCATCTGTGCAGTCACACAACCCACCCGCCAGCCCCGCTTGGTGTCGGTGAGTGGACATATCTGTCGGTACCGATGCATTCCCCTTTTTCATGGTACCAATTTTTTCTCATCTAGTAGTGACAGTTTTTTCCACATGGGAGTGTACGTTCGGTCGTCAAAGCCTGAACAAAATGGCAGATGCCCCGCTCTTTATAGGCTATGGGGGAGGGGGAGCGGAGCTTTCCCGCCAAAAACTGTTAGCTTGCAATCTTCCGGCCAAAGGCACTGCGCAGGCGCAGCACCCCAGATGTGTGACTGACAGATGGCCACTCGAAGAACATCAGTTACAGGTAAGCAACCTGCTTTTCTTCCTAGCGCATATGCAGTAGCAACAACCACTGGAAGGTTACTCCTCACTAGAAAAGAATGAAGATTGCTTAGGATGCTGCATGGCATAGCAATCTTTATTTTTATTTATTTAATTTTTTTCTATACTATTATTTTCATGGAAAATCTCTTTGGACTTTCTTTCTCTATCATTGTATCCGTAAGTATTTTACTTGAAATGAGGCTACCCTTTCATTAACCCTTTTGCATGCCAGTAAAATATCCCTGTTCCAGTAACATTTTGTGGGGCTGTGGTGGAGATGAGAAAAGGGGGTGAAATGTTCACCACTTTTAAACTTGTAGCAACTGTCATGTTAAAGGGGGTGATCAGCAATATAATGACTGATTTTCCCCTCCAACCCATTATCAGAATGATTGCCAGGAGATGGGGAGACAGACTCATGCAGAGTGTTATTTCACAGGGAAAGTTGTGGTTGCTATTTTCATACAGGGTGACTTCTATTTTGGCAGGAGCTTTACACCCTACCCCCACCTTCCCACTCCCCATAGCAATTTGTATGCTGAAAATCAAACCCCAGGAAAATCCAGAACAACAATGTTTCATTTCCTTCTGAGACACTGTAATTTGCTGTTCTTTCTTTTCCTAAAGTAAAATTGTTATTTGATAACACATTTTTTACTGAGGGTAAAAGAAAAAGCCAGCCTTTAATGGTTGCTAGGGTTACCAGATATCTCTAATTTTAAGGGACGTCCCTCCTTTGAAAGGGGAATTCCTTGTTCAATAAAGACATTAGCCTGCAGGAATAATAAGGCTGTATGTTATTTTCACATTTTAATTGAACACAGTAGATTTTTAATTCAAGGCAAAATGACACTGGGCCACTGACCTCATCTTTGAATGAGACTTGCTACAGAACAATTCTAAAATCAGAGGATTGAATGATAAATTCAGCAGGCAGAAGGATGTTCTGAACCCTTTTCAGTCACTCACCAGTTTTCCCTTGCAATCCCCTCCCAACTGCTTTTCTTCTAACCAGACCCTGGGTTGGAAAATGACCCTTGGCTTTTGAACAGAGGAGGGGGCATTGATATAGAACTAAAAAGTGGAAGGCGAGGAAAGCCAAGCCTGCCTTCCCTGGCTTACTCTCTGCATGGAATTCTGTTGGGTACATAGAATCATGGAATAGTAGAGTTGGAAGGGGCCATGAAGGCCATCGGGTCCCACTGCCTGCTGTCACAGTATACCATGTTACACCACCCCACTCAGATGGCTGTCCAGTTTCTTTCTGGATGCCTCTAGTGTGGGAGAGCCCACCACCTCTCTAGGCAGCTGGTTCCACTGTCGTATTGCTCTGACAGTGAGGAAGCTTTTCCTGGACTCTAGCCTGAATCTGGGCTGTCACAACTTGACTTGATTATTCCGTGTCCTACACTCTGGCATCAGCAAGAAGAGATTTTGACCTTCCTCTCTGTGGCAGCCTTTGAGGTGCTTATAGAGGGATATCATGGCCCCGCTCAGCCTTCTTTTCTATACGTGCCCAGTTCTCTCAGTCTCTCCTCACAGGGCAGTGTTTCCAAACCCTGGATCATTTTTGTTGCCCTCCTCTGGATCCTTTGATGCCAACGTCCATTTGATGATACTGGTTTGTTGCTGTTATACATTTACATCTTCCGAAACTGAGGCTTCACTTTCTCATTGGTTCTTATTGACTCTCTCATTGGTCTCTCAGCATTCTGTTCATCTGCCTCCCAAAGCCTTCAGGTCTCAGTTTTACCATCCTTCTCTGTATGCCACTATCTCCTGGGATATTTTCAGACATATCTTCCTAGTTTCCAGCTGCTTTGCCTGCGTAGCATTCTTATCTCGTGTCACCTCTTCCCACCAACAACACGATAGTCCTCATCTTCTTAGTCTTTTTGTCAATTTTAGTTTAGTTCATCATTAGTTCCATAATTCTGTTTCATTTGTTTCACATACATTATACTGTCTATGCACATCTTAAATATTCATAGCTTCATCTTAACCAGTTAGACTGTTTAGGAACAGCTCCAACAATACTGTGGATTGTTCCTGTAGATAAGCACCTAGTGATTGATGCATGAATAGAAATGCATTGCATGTGGAAATGCATAGACTGTATGTAAAGAAAGCCATCCACTTTGAGCCTAGTAAATGAAAAATTGGTTATATATAAATTATTTTGGCTACAGTCTTCCACAAACCATGAAGCTTTTAAAATCCACATTGATTTCACTAGGAGTTAAGGATGCAAAACTTAGGATTGGATTGTGGCTTCTGTGTTTTATTGCCATAGTCAACTTGTCCTAGCATACAAAGATAAAATAGAATATGGTGAGTAGTGGGATTTATCTCAGATCATACAATAAAATAAATTAGAAATAAAATAAATCAGGAAATAGTTTGCCCATTAAAAAGCAGCTCATGCATTCAATTTCCTTTATCTTTTTGGCACCGATAGAGTTTGACTCATCAAAGCTTTTCATTCCGAGATATGCTGAATAAAATCCCCTAAAAATGACATTCATTTGCTTCATGTTTGCTCCCCTACCCCATCCTTTTATTAGGCATGAACACTTGAACTGATAATGTTTTAGCTGTGCATTTTTAAAATCATTCTTTAAATACAATCCAAATGTGTTAGCATTAATGAACAAAACCATCTCTTTCATGAACAGGGCAATTTTCTCTCCATGCCTCAACAGGCTTAAAAAGAAAATCTGAATTAACACAGCAGTTGTGTATGTCAGCCTTTAGATTCAGGGCATGGCTAATCTTGCACTCATCACTTAGTGCATACATGGCAAATTTTGCCTACAAAGTAAAACCTGGAGGGGAGTTTTGCATTGAACATGAAATCAGCTTTGAGAAGAAGCTATATATTTTTACATTTGTGAATACAGATGGCAGTGTAGCAAAACCCTTACTTATTGCTCATTTGTGGCTGATATAAAATTTGCAGGTTTTATATAGGAACCCTAGTAAACAAGAATTGACAGTGTCTTAGTGGAAGTGGAAACAGCTCACAGGGGGCAACCAACAACTGAAGCACTAGCACAGAAATCTTTGCTAAATGCATTCATGGATGTGATCCATTATATCGTTCCATAGTTTCTTTTTCTGAAAGATCCCACATAATCAGGCTTTGCTTCATCATATATCAACTAAAACCACCATGTCCCACCGTCTTTCTGCTGCCAGGATTGTGCGATTAGTTCTTTTGCCTGTTCCCCCCCCCCCCCCATTAGAGTTACACTCTGTGATTTTCTCACAAGAGAGGGGGGCTGATGTACTCCAGCTGCAAAGTCTCTCTAAAGACTGTCATTACCTAAAGGGTTTAATTACCCAGAACAGTGCTAGGAGGTTGGCTAAAGGAGCACTTCATGATATTGGAAGGTGTGTGAAACTGGGAGGGAAGTTCTACCCTTGATCATTGACCTTCTGCTGGCAAGTCACAACACAAAACTGAGAGATGTTCAGGAAGGCATATTTAGAACTCTTGCCCATCTGAATGGCAGACTGAGCAGGCGGGCCTATGGGTCACCTGGTCACAGCCGCGCATACTATTTCTTTATTGAATTCATTTGGAAGCTGCCTGTTAGCATCACAGGCAGTCATTACAATAAAGGTAGTAAGTGACTTAAATAAAATGATACAATTAAAATATCAGAAATAAGCAGGATAAAATCAGATATATATAGTCAAATAGAAATAAAACCTGAGTTAATATATTAAAAACAAGGCAAATTCGTGTGTGTGTGTGTAGTAGTAGTAGTAGTAGTAGTGCCATAGGTGTGCTGGAAGAGAAAAGTTTTTGTCAGGCACTGAAAACTCAGTAAAGGAGGCACCTGATGAATCCCCAACAGCAGGGCATTCCACAATTGGGATGCCACCACAAAAAAGGCTCTCCTCCTTACAACTTTCCCCTTAACCTCCTTAGGGAGGGGAACTCATAGGAGGGCCTCCACTGATGCTCATAGACAACAGGTGGGAATATATGGAGTAAGGCTATGTTGAAGTGTACTGCATTTGTATTTTATTTATAATTACCTCTACATTGGCATCTATTGACATAAATGAACACAGATTTTTTAATGCACATCACTTCTCTTGGTTGCCTTTTTGGTGTTTCCTAAGTGACTGCTCAGTGTTCAGGTCATATCAGTACTGCCTACATGACTAGCCTGAAGAAACCACAGTCTCTCAGCCTGCAATATCGGAGCAACCATATCAGTTTACTTCACAAGTTTGTTGCAGTTTATAGAGATCATGTATCAGAAGTGCTCTACTTAAAGATATGCTACTCTCATTATTTATTAGTATAATATAATTCCTCTATTATATTACTATGTATACGATTCTATCATTAGTGCTATTATTGTTGTTGCTGATAATAGGAATGAGTAAGCTTCCACTGCTCCTGCTGAAAGAGGTTAAGCCTTCATGATCATTTCCATAAAGGCTCAAGTGCTTTGTGACCATTCAATATGCCAGTGCCCAAGAGCATCTGAGAAATGTTTGCCTCTCCCTTTTCCAAAGCCTAGAAATGAATCTTGCTGCATCTTTTCCAAATGATGCAGGGAATCTCAATTTGTCATGGATTCCAGGACCTCCTGTTCCAGTCTCTGACAGGAAAGGATGCTTTGCTGGTCCTGAGAGCATTCACCATCGCAGCCTCCTGAACTTTCCCTGCCTCACAGTAAGTTCCTGGGTCTTGGAATGCAGGAGGCAGAGGCAATAGCTTTCTTAATCAAGATAATTACAGCTTTCCTCACAGGAAGGCTTGAGTTTGGTTGTGATCACTTCAGTCCTGCCCAGAACAGGATTGTGATCTCGAAGTATTACTGATTTCCACAGTTGCTAAAGATTCAGGAATGAAATAGACACAATTTATACTGGCGATCATCCTAGGCCAGTGACACAGGAAAGAGAGAGAGAGAGAAAATGCTATTGACTAGTAGCAATGTCTAAACATGAAAAAAGCATTTAGCATTACTTAACAGAACATCAGAGCCTTTGGTTTCATGATTGCAACAAAAAGTACACAAACAAAATCCAGACATAATTATCATGCTGCTTTTTATAAATGTGAAGAATTGCTATTATGAGCAAATCAGCAGTTGTTCAGTTAGGACATTTTCAGAATACTCAGGGTTTCATACTGCAAAGTTTCCCTATCCATTTTTCACTGAAGCATTTTTAGAATGTGCTTTCGCAGCATTGTTATTTTCATGAGACAGAACGGCCGAGTAACACAAATAGTAGTTCTTGCCTGTGCTATTCTGCATTGGAGCTATGCCAGCCAAGCTATTCAACATGAAGCACTATGCCCGCTCCTATGAAACAGCCAGCAGTTACCCATTATACTGGAAAGCATAAGATGTTATTATACAGCTGCATCTCTAAATTGGTGTCCTGGAGTGCAGCATTATGTAGCTTATAGGATTCAAAGATCAGCACTATCAGGTGAAAGATTAGCAGAGGAACAATGCATGAAGGAGCGCTTACATCCATATATGCCCAGTCGCCCCCTGAGATCGGCGGGAAAGGCCCTTCTCCGGGAGCCCTCAGTGAAGGAAATTAGGAGGGTGGTTACTTGGAAGAGGGCTTTCTCAGCGGTGGCGCCCAATCTATGGAATGCGCTCCCCAGAGAGGTC